>NC_028637.1:78103332-78121174 GCF_001406875.1 Solanum pennellii | reverse complement strand
ATATATATTAAAGTAAACAATAGTTACAATAATTTTATTAAAGTAAACAACTAAAATATATTATTTCCATGCAAAATCCACAAAAATTTTAAACTTTAAATAAATTTTAAAATACATATTTTATCGAATAGTATTCCTAAAACTGGTTAAAGGTCGGTCAAAATTGGGTGTCAACAGCTGCCCCTTGGTTGATTGAGAATGAAGAATGAATTTTCAGGCAACCAACGTTGACTTAGTAGCCGATTTTGTCCGACCAACGATAGATGTTAGTAGGATCAATTAAAGCGATATAGAGTTCAAAAAGAGTAAGATCGAGACATTGGTTTTAAGTCGCCTACATATCTCTGGTTATACGAGAATCAGGTCGTGTGTAGTTCTAGATTCAAGATCAAATTAAACTCTTAAAAGTTGAAAGAGAGCTAAGTTATTCGGAGGGAACGATATCCGCTTGAAGGGATAAGATTAGAGTTCCCAGAAGAGAGAGATTGACACGCTAAAAGAGCATGACATAGAAGCGAGAAGAGTATGATAGAGTGAGGTTATCAGCCTTTGAACAAGGTTCGGAGTATAAGTAATAAAGAATTGATAGGGTCTTCGTTGCGGTAGATGATAGCATGATAATTGTAATCATGGGGCGATCGATCATATCTGCAAATTCTAGATAAAATGTTAGCTTATAAATATATAAAGTATGACCAACAACGATAAAATATGAGTTCTACATAAATGACAAGAGGTGATAAGAAGCGTACCTGTTTTGAGACGTAGTGTAAGCCTTGATAGTCTTTGGCTTCACTTCTTGAAGGATTGAAACCCATCTCCGAAGAATAATGTCAAACTCCAATATATCTGATAATATAGCGATATAATAATATAGACGGGAATGTCTGGTTGTAAGGTGGATGTACATAAGCATCCTGTTGCAAGGAGAAAAGTCTAAACATCATTTTGAGGCGGACGAGCCTAAGTGTCATTTTAAGGCGGACGGCCTAAATATCTTATAAAGAGGACGAATATGAATGTCCTATGAGGCGGACGAGACTAAATATCATTTTAAGGAGGACGACCTAAATGTCCTTTTAAGGTGGACGAGCCTAAATGTCCCTTTTAAGGCGGACGACCTAAATGTCCTATAAGATGGACAAGTCTAACTGTCATTTTAAGGAAAACGGGCCTAAATATCGCATTGTAAGGCGGACGAGCCTAAATGTAGCATTGTAAGGAGAACGAGCCTAGATGTCGCATTGTAAGGCGGACGAGACTAGATGTCATATTGTAAGGCGGACGAGCCTAAATGTCATATTGTAAGGCGGACGAGCCTAGATTTTGCATTGTAAGGTGGACGAGCCTAGAAGTCCTATTGTAAGGCGGACGAGCCTAAATGTCATTTTGAGGCAGACGAGCTCAACTGAAGAAAAGGTAGGTCACAGTAGATGAGTTGAGTATGACAATAACTTCATGGTAGCCTGAACAGTAGCTAAGTAGCGAAACGATAATGCGAGTATCCAGGATTGATTTGACAGCCTTTGTTTGTAAGCGTGAAGGTGGTTGTTCAAAAGGCGGTTGATATTATCTGTAATCTGCAAATCTGTAACTTGTACTACAACTTAAATAGAGTTATTAGAGCAAATATATCAAAATAAGCGGTAAATGTAAACATGATGCAATTCCCATGTTGACCATGAATGTTTGCCTTAAGACCATGAAAAATGACGTCTTAGGCTATGATGTCTAGGGTCACGATACGCAAAAATGTATCCTCAGGTCATGAAAATATTGTCTGCAGGCCATGAAAATATTGCCTTTAGACTATGACACCTTCAGATCATGATAGACACCCTTAGGACATGATATGATGTCTGCAGGCCATGAGGATGATGCCTTTCGACTATGATGCCTTAGGAACATGATAAGCATAAAATAAGTCCTCGGGCCATGACATGAAGTCCGCAGGCCATGAAAGATGATGCCTTTGGAGGATGACGCCTTTGGAATATGAATAATGACTAAAGAGAGCGCATTTGTTTTTTTTGGCATCTGTTGATACTTGTGACTTGATTTGATTCGGGCACATGCAAACTTCCAGCACGATGCGATCTTGGGATTATGCAAACTTTGGGCACAATGCAATGCAATGATGCATTTCTTCGGGCACATGCATTATCGGGCACAATGCGATGATGCATTCTTCGGGCACATGCAATGATGTGTTTCTTCGGGCATAATGTAATATCGGGTACATGAAATGATGCATTTCTTCAGGCACATGCAGTATCGTGCACATGCAATGATGCATTTCTTCGGGCACATGCAATATCGAGCACATGCAATGATGCAATTCTTCGAGCATAAGTCAGTCTTGGGCAGATGCGATGATGTAATTATTCGAGCATAATTAAATCTCGGGCATAATCTAATCACGCAATCATAGATCTCAGGCATACTACAATTTCATAGTTAAATGAGGAGGGTATGTAGTAGCTTGGACATCCGCCTTGTTGGAAGGGTCGAGTGTCATTTGTCGGGCTCAAAAGTGGTATGTTGATTGTTGAAATTGACTTTGTATATGTACTTGTATTATCTACATTCAAAGAAAAATAGTTAGTTTAAAGGGGGAGGTTGATCTGTATCCATGATTTGACACAGCTTGCTCCTTTGGTGTCTGATAGAATGTTCTTCGGAGTGTTGTCAAAACTTTTGAGATCCTCTCAAAATTTCTGCCCCAGTGTATTACTTCTGTTATTTTGATCTGTTGTAGTTGTAGCTTGAGTGTTGAATTTTTTGAGATTCTCTTAAAAATTTATACCTAGTCTTGATTTTTAGCAATTTTGAGATCCTCTCAAAATATGCCACAGTTGTTGAGAAGAAATGCTTTTGATAGAATTTTTGAGTTTACTCAAAAATTCTGCCCCAGTATGGAGATGAGCAAGGAGAAATCTTGATGGAATTTTTGAGACCCACTCAAAAATTCTGCCTTTGTTATCAATAGAAGGGGAAAATGAAAGTTTTATTTATGATAAGACCGAACCCCATAGGAGAGCCTACATATCCCCTCTTAAATGGGAATCAGATCTGACGTAGTTTCAAATTACAAAAAGAGCATAAGTGAGATATTAAGAGCATTCTTGAGAAGCAAGTGAATGGTAGATTTTGACCAACTTTATTTGCCCATATGTTATCATGGGTGTCTGAATGTGAAAAACATGAACTTAAATGATGCAAGCCTTATTTGGGAAACTGGATAAAGTAGACTTTGGTGCGTTCACATTTGAACTTCCTTTGTTGCAAAGTCCTCCAAGCATATGACCTTAGTATCAATTAGTTGTTGAATTTTGTCTTTCAGATCACGACATTCTTCTATTGTATGTCCTTCCATTCTTGAATGATAAGCACAAATCTTGGAGGGTTCAATCCACGATGCACGCACAGTCATGCTTATTTCATTGATAGGAGCGATGTGACCAGTGATCCTCAACTTTTCATGAAGTAGGCCTATAGGCTTAGTCAAAGGACTATAAGTATTGTCAAGTCTCTCCTCAACCTTGAAGAGGTTTTTGCGAATCTGCCATCGAGTGGCGACTTTGGCATTGTGGCCAGGATATGTTTGTTGTCGATATGGAATAGGAGGCCTTTGGTACAGAGACGTTTGATATGGAGGGATTGGAAGTGTTATGAGAGGCGCATGATTCCAGGGAACTTCATGCAGAGGTGTTTCATATTGAGGAGCTCGCATAGTAGGATGATGCGGGTGTGAATTAAGATGTTGAGGTTCAGGAGCATATGCATGATGCTGCGGAAGATACGGGTGATTTGGAAAGTAGATGTTCTTTGGAGGCATTTGAATGGAGCTTGGTTGAATTTGAGAGGTAGAGTAATCTGGAGGAGGATTATTTTGGAGAGTGACTTGACTTGCGAAAGGTGACATATCCATGTTTGTCTCCAAATTGGGATTGGCGGAGAGTAACAACTTTGCGCACTGGCGTATGTCCAACAACTCTTCTTCTAACTTCTTTATTTTCTGCTCAAGGTTTGATACCAACTTGTCTGAAAGACACTTCTTTTCAATAGTTTTGCACATAACCTTAGCATTAGTCGCTTTCATTTTTCCTTTGCAATTCTCAGTCGGAAGAGAAGGAAGTGAACCTTTTGATCGCATGTGGTAAACCATGGTCTACAGATCAACCATGGGGAAAGGGTAAAGAAAATAATAAAAGCAAAACAATGCCCAATTTAGAACATTGCATAAATTGGGATATCAAACACATTATTTTAAGATAAACGCCCTAAAGGCAAAGGAGCCTCGTTGAGCCAGAGGTAGGCCTAAGCGACACATAAGTGATGCACAATAATTAATTCAAGCCTTATTTGCCAATTTGGAGTTTAGATTAGAAGAAACAAAATAACTTTCATTTATTATAAAATTCAAACAAAAAAATCATAACAAAAAAACTTAAATAAACTAAGGGAAAAGGGATAACTTAGGAGAAATCATCCTAAATTCTGAAATCTTGGAGGTATCGACTCGAAGAGCTTGACGCCAATTGACCTCTTGTAAGGGAGGGACTTCTTGTCTCATGTTCAACACACTCCGCGCCCATATGTTTTCCCTTTCATCGGCAAGCCCATGATATCCTTCTCCACTTGATATTGGGACTTCAAATTCTATCAAGATCCATATGCGGTACTCATGCGTGCATAAAGCCTGTCATTCACCAATAGGAATGGTCAACACACGCTCCCATCGTCGAAGTATGTTGTGGACTTGTGGTTTATCTAGTCCAAACTCATAACTTAAATGGCTACATCTCAAATCGGAGTGGTATGATTTGAGTTTGCCCAAATTGGTGAAGTACTCGAAGAGGCGCATATGGTTGGACACCTCTTAAGCCAATAAGCTCGATGAAGTATCGGTCGTCCCCTTTTACTATGGCATTAGGCGTGGACAACCAATGAAGCTTCCATTGAATTCGGTGGCTCGCAAGCTCAGTCAGAAATATCTGCCAGTCCACAAATCCTACACGCGCGGCGAAACGTGCCAACCTTCTTGGATGGTTATCAATCTTGTTGCCTTGTCCAAGATAGGTATCTACCACGTCAGGTTGCTTGTGTAAGTGATGATATCCCATAGTTGAAGTAGAAGGTTGCATCCCTCGAAGAACATTCTACCATTAACACATGCTGACAGACTCCTCATTATCTCCGCCAGGATCATGGGCACTTTGGTTTTCCTAGGCTCGCCCCCTGTTTGAGCTAGGTATCGAACCACGTACCTTAGACATGTATCGATTCTTCACCTTGATTTAGGAAAAATCAAAGATCCCAATAAGGCGATGACAAAGGCATCTAGACGATACTTTTCTCATTTTTCAACGGAGCACTCAAATTCATAGTCATAAATGTAGTAGCCATCATCTTGTCCGAATCGTGAGTATCAGAAGTCTAAATAAGTCCACCCAAGGCCTAAAGAAGTCCAGGTTGGATTAGACTTCATCCCCATACTTTTTAGAAATTTCCTTGATAATGTCTTATAAGGTACCATAATTTGATACTCATGGTATGAAAGGTCGATGAAACCGCTAATTTCTTCAATTGTTGGTGTCAAGTTGCAATCTATAAACTTGAACACCACCTCACAGGGTCCCAAAACTCTAGTAGCACCCTAGTAAGGTGGGGTTTGGTGTGACAAAAATAAGAAATGTGAAGCCACCCAACAATTGATGAATCTCCCTTTCCCTATCTCTCCTTATATCCATCAACCAGGTCTTAAGTCTCTGACTTACCTCTGTCACCATTTGAGGGTTTGGGGGTTCATACTCATCCACGACTCTTCAAATAAAACAATAAACAACTTCTAAACTCAATTTTGCCAAAATTCATTTGATTTAATTATTGTGATCACGTTGACACATCAGTATGCAATTTGTCTAAAGGGTGTTGGGGCCGTTTAGACGAGAGGATGGCTACTAATTATGTGGATTGACACCAAGGGTCAAACCACCTAGGGCTTATGCAACATGTATGACCTAACAAGTACTTGTAAGAGTTGGCTTGACACGAACTTGAAAGGGATTCTATACGAGAGGCTTGTGGTTTTGCAGTAGTAACACTATCCGTTACGTCCACGCATATGCCGACTCTCTATAATGGGTATTTGAATAGAATTGGAGTAGTTGTGAGAGGTGCAAAGGCACAACATCACGAAAACAAAAAAAAAAAGGAAGAGAGTCTCAATTGGGGGAAGTATGAGCGAAATGCAGTTGTCAAAGCAATAAACACTTAACATTTAAATTGTAAAGCGGTAATATATAGGCAGTTTATAAAACAATAAATAAATAAATGAAGGAAATTAAACATATAAAGATATTTAAAAATCACGCCAATAAGGAAAGAGGGTATGGGGTTTAACATGTAAGTAAACAAATAAGGGAAAATGTAAAAGGTGAAACATGGTAATAAACAATTCAGGAAGAGGGAAGGAGTGAGATATGGAAAAAAGACAGTAAATAAGGCAACAAAATGATAATTAAATATGATAAACACCAAACAAATAATGAAATAACCAAAATAAAGTAAACCCCATGTAAATAAGCATGAAACACGTAATGGTAAGAACCTAATATCCCCAGCGGAGTCGCCATTCTGTCGCGCCCCATTTTTCATAAAAAATGGATTTTGTGCACAACCTAACAACTCTTTTGGGATTTTGAGTTTAAGGAGTCACCACCTAACGAATTAAGGCGCATTAGGGCACCTATCTAACCTAACTAAGTCTAGCTAAGGTCAACGAGCCATAGATCAAAGTAAGGGTTAAATTATCTCGAGTGGAAGGTTTTAGGTATCCCTCAAGGTCCACAAATGTTGGTCACGACCGTATCTCATGTAATTTATGTGGAGGTTACAAGTAGCAAATAAGATCACTTCATTTATTAATTTATTTAAGTAGCATGCTTCCTAGGTGATAAGATATATAAAACAATTAAGACTATTTTATTGTTTTAATTAATTTAAACATGCAAGGCTAGGTGATAGCAATAAATGAACAATCAAGCTTATTTTTATTACTTTAACATACAAGACTATGTGATAAACAAATCAAACAAATAGCTCATATTATTATTTTAATATTTAAACATGCGAGTCTAAGTGATAAAATATCAAACAATCGAGAAATAAATTTATTATTTTTTAAATAATTATTTAAGCATGCAAAACTAAGTGATAACAATAAATAAACATTCAATAAAAATTTAAAGATAATGAGGGCATAGAAAAGAGGCAAATAAATAAGTAAGCAATTCCTTGTTTTATGTTTTAAGCTACCCCAAATAAATTACTAAACAATTAAGATTACTTTAATTATTTATTATCTGAGCATACGATCTATGTGATTAAAAATATTGATAAAATATTAAGAACTTAATAAAGAGATAAACAAAAGGCATAATATGCATAAATAGATATAAAAATAATTCAATTTAACTTATTATGCCGCACTAAACAAGAATAAGATGTGCGAAAATAAAACTTTGAAAAATTGAGCAAACTTTGGATAGAAGTTTTTTTTAAAAAAGTTTGTTCCTTTATAGGGATGATGCCATAATATTGTTAATCGCGCTCCTCCACCATAGAAACAATTTTGTTTTGAGCTCGGTCTTAGAAAAATAATAAAAGTTTATATTTTGAAGATGATTTAAAAAGGATTTAGTTTGCATATAGGCACGTAAATATTTACATATAAATACACATAATCACTTTTGAAAATCGTGGGTAGGTGGTATTCCCAGGGACGCGTCGACTTAATTTAAAAACATTGGAATTAGACCTCGTAATACCTTTGACCTCGTATATATATATATATATACATATATTCATCAAAGTATCTACATGCCCTCACACAAAGAATGATTCCATATTCACACACAAGGATTAATCAATTTCAGATCAGGAATCAGATGCAACCCTTACACTCACAAAGAAGAACACAATGCATATTTTCACCTATAAGTTTTCCCTTATTTTCTAATCGATCTTTGGTTCGGCTCACTCAAGATAAAAAAGGTATTTATAAGGCTTGTAATGGGGCTTAGTGCAAAGGTATTGTCATTAAGGATCAATGGATTTTTATGATGATATGTCGTATTCTTAAGGCATTTCCTTCTGTCCCTTTAATCAATTCTTTTTCAAGTGCTTCTGAGTCATCTTTTGATTCACCTCCATGGATTGCATGGAAACCCAATTTCTTTCATGCTTTTATTCTACAACTCTTTCTTTTTCAGTCTTTTCTTTTCTTTTTCTTTCCTTTCTTAATTTTTTAGATGGAGGGTTTTAATTTTTCCACACCTCCATGGATAAAGGAAGACTTTTCTTGCACTTCTTCACTTCTCCTTCTCCTTTTTACCACACCCAAACATAGGCTTTCGGCCTAAGTTGGCTATTCACTTTAAACTACAAATCAATAAAATTATAGTTGGTGGATCATGTGAGGTTTAGGGTTCATCAATGTTCTTCCAAAGACAGGTAAGTCTCTAAAGGTGTTCAAAAGAGTTTCACATACTCAGGGGTAGGCCACAAAAGAGGTATATGTTAAAGTTGGGTTACACTTTTTAAAATTGCTTGAGATTATCTCGAGAAGACACCTTCCTAAATAAATCAGACTAACTGTCATGACCGGGGAGCACCCCCTACACGTAACCAACATCTTCGTCCTCGAAGAGTATTTGGACTATCCCTTAGCATTCATCATAACATATCATAGGTCAAAAATGCAGAAAAATTAAAATGTTTGCATAGTGAAGTGTACTTAGACTTCTCACATATCATATATGGAGTTTACTTAGACTCCTTGTTCAGGAAGTATACATAGACTTCTCGTTTAGCATAAACATATATTTGAGAGTTTAACATCTTGTTCACAAATAAACCATCTAAAGAGTATTACAAAGTTAGGCATAATCCCATACACATGTACAATATTCCATTATAGGCTTATAACAAAGTCTCAAGAATTAAGGAAAAAACAAGTGTCATATACACATAGTCAATCTCATCGCTAGAATAGAAGAATGGCAACATCCTCGAAACTTGAGGACCAACCAATAACTTGGGAAACGATTCCAAGTGTTCTTGAAAAGAGACTTTGATACTATAAAGGCCCGAAACTAAATTGTTTGGGAAATGGGAAAGAATATGGGTTATCACAATCGAAATGTACTAAGTATGGAAACATATGCACATAAAACCTTCGAAATCATGCTTAAAGGGACATTTCGATCAAATCCATGCAAAGTATATTTTAAAAGCCTTTATGCACAATTAAGAACATATACAAGCCAATGATCATATTATCACTTAAGACAAATCCATATTCAACACAAGACCAACATCATAATGTCATGGCAACATGAATATCATCAACAAAAGGTCATATCAACATGAATAACTTCAACATAAAGTCATAACAACAATTCATGTAACAGAGTTCATAACATCAAAGCATACAAGACCATTACCAACAATCTCATCCCAAGCCTACAAGTGGAATGCTCATGTGAAGCCCCATAACTCCACATAATCATGTAAACAAGGAAAGATATGACAAGTAATGCCTTGCTTCATATAACAAAACATCATGTGTAATCATCATCAAATATAGCAATTTATACCAATAGCATGTTCGTCACTAAAACTAACATTATATAGGATAATCAACATGTAAAGTCAACATATTCATTTATTCATATCATAAGTGCATGAACAACCTCCTAGGACTCCCCTAAGGCCAACTTGTGCAATGTATAAGTAGAGTCCCATACCCTACCTACATTAAGTAGAACCCCTTAAGTCACCCTAGTTAGTGTTCATCTTCATCACTTCATTCACTCATTTTTCATTTTGGGAACAATCACCTTAACAGACAATAGAAAATGTGAGCTAAACATGGAATCCGGTGCCATGAAACACTACACCAAAAGAAGGTGCTCTACTTGCCAAGGTAGAACAAAAACATGAACATGACATGCTAGGTGGATCCACTAGCTAATATTCCTATGGAGGCAACATAGTTAAGGAATTATGAGATATACTTTACACCCTCTTTATGAACAATTGCATTGTAGTCTCCATCTCATGAGAACTATTGTGAACCTACATTCCGACATTGGAAAGAGACACCTCTCATAACTAGTTTGCTCGGTTCTAAGCTACAATCGCTTTTTAAAATGTCTTTAAGTCATTCTCAATCATCATAGCTTAATATAGGTCATAGGATACTAACCCTTGTATAATCATTTAATTATCTCATTAGGTGTAGTATGAAAAATTTGTTTTATCAAAAACAATCATTAGTGAGATCATCATATTATAGTCATATCATAGTAAGGCACACAAATGATTCATATTCAAACCCTGTATCACCATACCCTTAACAGGATCTCACAATTCACATATTCAATACATTTCATAATAATCATCATATCATCATCTTCTAAATATAATCACATATTATACTTCAATTGAACATCATCAACAAGTATAAACCATCAACATTGAAGTAAAGAACTCATAATAATAAAGTCTTACCACATAACCCCCCAAAAGCTTCTTCAAGATCATTCCTTTAATACAACAATATTCATCCATAAATTCACTTAATATCACCACAAAAATAGTAATCTATACAAGAACTAAGTCGATGGTATCATCACTAATCAAATCAACCTCAATTCATAACCTAGGGTTAGGGAAAAGGGTTCAATAATGAATTCTTCCATAGAACTAGGTCAAAGACTAAGAAATACAACAATTAACCCATAAAAAATCATGATCTATCAATATTAATCAAATTAAATCAACATCAAATCAATTTGAAAGATCATTCACGAAATTGGAAGAAAACACATCTTTTAGACATCATAAGAAACCAATTTTGAAGAGCCTCTTGGGGAAAGAGATCCCAAGAGTGAATTAATTCCATACCTTACAATCCTTGCACATTTAAGTAAGAAATATTGAGTCTTGTATCCCTAATCAATCTTAGTTTTCGTCTTCAATGGTGGTCTTTGAAATAGAGAGAGAAAGTAGAGAGAAGTAGGAGAGAATTGGGTTTGGGAATGATGAGGTGTTAAGTTAGTTTAATGAGGGTTAGTCTTTATAAAGTCCCCTAGATAACATAATTAAACACCCTTAATGCCTAACTAATCAACTAACCAACTAACTAATTAACCCAACCTAACTAAAAACTTAACACTAAATTCGTCCTCCAAACGATGGTTGCCCCTCTACGGCCCGCACCCTATCGACGGCACCATAATGTCAGGGCGTCTTTGAGATAGAGAGTGCATTTTTGAGCCACTTTTGGAAATGGGTTAAGTGTCAACCCACGACAACATCGAATGAGCATCGATCAAATGACGACTCATCGTTTTGCTCGTGGTTGCACACTGTCCACAAGCCAGTTTTGAGGTCTAAATGTAAGGTCTTCCAAGGACCCTCAGGGTGATCCTTGGGGAGTGATACCAGTATGTTTCGACCATAAACACACTATAATACATATTTAATACATTTTTACAAAATTTTACTAAATTCCAACTTTTGAAACCCCTTGAAACATGTCAAGGCACACTAGTCCAAATTTCACGATTCTCCGAACGTCATGGTCGTTTATTGACGTTTTGACTCTAATACGTCCTAATTAGTTTCAATAAATTATTTAAGGTTTAAAAAATTGTTTCAAGTATTATTTCATCTAGTGAGGCTCTACAATAAGTCATGGACTTTCGGAGTGTTACCCCAATAGGGAAAATTCTAAGTTTATTCATGCAAGGTTCAAAGTAAGCTCATTACACAAGGCATTGAACTTCAGCCAAACAACACTACACACTTTCGCTAGTGTGCAATTGTCATTATAAAAGAATCAATTTGGTAAATGGATAATATTCTAATCGAACACCCAACCAGGCCAATCTATGGACATCCTTTACTAGGTTTTTCTTACCTTCCTCCATTTGAGAAACAGTTCTCATGGTCATAAGACTTAAAGCATCTGCAACCATATTGTCCTTTTCGGGGTGGTAGAGAACACTCATGTGATAATCCTTAAGAGTTACAACCATCTTCTTTGTCAGAGATTCAACTCCTTTTGAGTGAACACATATTACAGGCTCTTATTGTCTGTAACTACATCCACCTGAACACCATATATGTGATGTCTCCATATTTTAAGAACAAACACTACGACCGCTAATTAAAGATCATGAGTTGGATAGTTCTTCTCATGCACCTTGAGTTGTCTAGAGTCATAAGCTACCACCTTACCATGTTGCATAAGGACACAACCCAAACATATCCGGGAAGCGTCACAATATACCACAAAACCCTTGGTACCCTCCGGTAAGGTCACCAATGGAGCGGAGGTAAGCTTATCTTTCAACACTTGTAAGCTTCTTTTACTAGATTCTAACCAATCAAACTTACATTCTTTTTGGTCAAGGTAGTCAAACGAGAAGCAATGGATGTAAACACATCAACAAACCTGCTATAGTACCCGGCTAGACCAAAGAAACTTCTAATGTCAGTTGGAGTCAAAGGTCTAGGACAATTATTAACCGCTTCTGTTGTCTTCGAAATGACCTCTATACCCTCACTGGAGATAATATGACCAAGAAACGCAACAGATCCCAAAAAAAATTCATACTTGCTATATTTGGCAAAGAGTTGGTCTTCATTGAGGACTTGCAATACAACCCTCAAATGGGCCGAATGCTCACCCTCACTATTCGAATATATCAGTAATGAATACAATCACAAAGGAATCAAAATAATTCCGCAATACTTTATTCCTATGGTCCATAAAAGTCGCCGGGGCATTAGTTAGACCAAAGGACATCACTAGGAACTCATAATGACCATACCTAGTTCAGAAAGCCGTTTTAGGTATATCTTCACCCCTCACCCTAAACTGGTGTTACCCCGACCTCAAATAAATTTTCAAAAAGTATCTTTACCCTCGGAGTTAATCAAACAATTCGTCAATCCGAGGGAGATGATACATGTCCTTTATGGTGAACTTAGTGAGTTAACGGTAATCAATGCACATCCTAAGGGACCCATCCTTCTTCTTTACAAACAACACTTAAGCACGCCATGGGGAAATAGTAGGTTTAATGAAACCTTTGTCTAGTAAGTCATTGAGTTGAGCCTTCAACTCTTTAAATTCGCCAGGATCCATCCAATAAGGAGGAATTTAAATGGGATTCGTATACGGCAATAAGCCAGTACCAAAGTCTATTTCCCATTCGAGAGGAATCCCAAACAAGTCATCGCGAAAGACTTTTGGAAAATTCTTCACTACGGGGACCGACTCTAAAGGAGGAGCTTCAAATCAAGGTCCTTGACACTCAAAATATGGTAGAGACATCCCTTGGAGATCATATTAAAAGCTTTTAGACACGAAATAATACGACCTCTAGGGATTGAGTTTCCCCCCTTCCACATTAAGACGGATCCATTAGGAAATTGGAAATTAACTACCCTCATTCTACAATCAATGGAAGCAAAAAAAGCATGCAACCAATCCATTCCAAAAATGACATCAAAATCAATGAAATCAAGTTCTACACAATAAACCAATGTAACTCTATTGGGCAAAGATATAGGACAACCCCTAAAAACTCTTCTAGCCACAACAGAGTCACCCCCCGAGGTAGTAACTGAAAAATGTTCAATCAACACAAAGGGTAGAACATCAAACATATTAGCTACTAAAGGGGTTAAAAAAGATAAAGTAGCACCGAGATCTAGTAAAGCATAAACATCAATAGAGAAGACTTGTAACGTACCGGTGACAACATTGGGAGATTCCTCTCGCTCACCCCTTGAGTGAAAAGCAAAATAGCGGTTCCTCTTTGGAGCTTCGGATCTAGGACCCCTTGCTTTAGCTTGACCACTACCTTTATCTTGACCCCTTATGTTAGGACAATCCCTCACCTTATATCCACTCTTACCACACCCAAAGCAATTATCTGTCCCAACTAGACACTCACCCATATGCTTCTTACAAGACTTGTACAAGTAGGTTTTTTTCTAGGTGATTTTTACTCCTTCCTCTTTGAGACTTGGGGTTCGAAACCCTATCCTTGCTAGCCTTGGGTAAATTGGAAGGAACTTGGTTGGAGACCCTCTTCTTCAACCTAGGCTTGTCTTGAATATCCAACCTACCCTTGCCATACATCCCTCATAGGATGTGGCCTTCTTAAAGTCCCTATTCTTTGTTTTGAGCCTAGTCTCTTCAACGTGTTGAGAATGCACCATCAAACGAGAAATTTTCATATTTTCATAAACCATCGCTGAACGACACTCTTCCATTAGATCAGCGGACACACCCATCACAAAACGACTCATTCATCTCTAGGATCATATACAGAAGAAAGCATATTTGGACAACTTAGTGAACTTGAAGGAGTACTCTTGCACACTCATACCTCCTTGACGAATGATGATGAACTCTTACCACTTTAGCCACCCTTTTATCCCTTGGGAAGAACCTATCAAGAAAATCCATTCGAAACACCTCCCAACTTATGGGACCCGCTCTCAAAGGCCTATTGCCCCTCCATTGAGTGTACAAAGTTTGAGCCACATCCTTGAGTTGATATAAGGCTAGCTTGGACTTATCATTATAACTCACTACCATATCATATAGGATCTTGTAGACCTCATCAAGAAAGTCTTGGGGGTATTCATTCACCTTAGATCCACAGAACATTGGAGGGTTCATCCTTGTGAAGTCCCTCAAGCGAGAATCCATCTCATTAGAGCTCACTCTCATAGCATATAGGATATCGTAGACCACATCAAGAAAGTCTTGGGGTCTTCATTCACCATATATCCAAAGAACATTGGAGGGTTCATCCTTGTGAATTCCCTCAAGCGAGAAACCATGGTACTAGAATTTTGTTTCACACGGGGTCCAACTTCTAGGTTTGCTTGAGCCGTCATGGCTTGACCTTGAGTAGATACAAAATGGACTTGAACAGTCATAGCTTGATCCAAACATACAAAATCCAACCTTATCTCTTCATCCGCAATAGCTGGAGGAATAACCGAAACTTGATCACCTTGAAGAGCTTGATTGCCTTGTGGAGGAACTTTGTTGACTTGGGGAGGAGCTCCCGCATTAGCCGAATCTTCCTCCACTCTCCTTGTGGCTGACCATATCATAGTCATAGCCTATAACTACAAGAAAAGGATTAGAAGAAAAAGGACACATCGAGTTACCACTCTTGAGGCATGACTTTCAAGATTACCAAAAAGGTGACAATGCTTATCACGCTCGGGGAGCACCCCCTAGACGTACCTGGTGTCTTCGTACTCGAATTGGACTTGGACTAACCTTTAGCATTCGTCATAACATATCATAGGTCAAAAATGAGGAAAAATTAAAACTTTTACATATTGAAGTGCACTTTGACTTCTCATATATCATATATGGAGTTTACATAGACTCCTCGTTTAGGAAGTATACATAGACTTCTCGTTTAGCATAAACATATATCCAAGCATACTTACGTTTGTTATCTTCATTTTTTTGGATATGCATGTTCATGAATGACCGTCATTTTGCTCCAGATGTAGATCTAACCACCATTTTATAAAATTTTCCATAAAATTTCACTGACACATTCTTATCACAGTACATTAATTAGGTCCAACATCAAATTTAGTTACCAACTTTAATTTTCCATAAGTAACAAATCATGTCATTTTAATTCTATCTCTTTTTCTACATCTGGAAAAAATAAAAAACATATAATGCATAAATAACAACCATATGTGTATTTAGATTGAATAAAATTTAAGGAGCTTTCAAGAGAACATGGACTATGCCTTATACCCGGTCTTAATTTTATCTTAAACTATGATCATTTAGTACACCTGTCTAAATAAAAAAAAAGTAAATCAATATTAGTTGATCTAGTTATATTGTCAAACACCCTTCATACACCAGCAGATACTAAGAATTTATAAGTAAAGTTTCATGAGTAAAACAGAAAAATATGACATGCATATATATGTAAAATGTTTTAATAGAGTCAACAACATGACAGAACCATTTCAAAAAGTTTCATCTTACATCCCCTTATTTAGAAGTGGCATTCTTTTTTTCTCTTCCTCTAGCCTTTTCTTTTAATCTTCTTCTTCATTCTTCATAATAAGCTTTTCCGATGAAATGTATAGACACCTGGCTAAAACGTAGCCAACATATAATAGTTTGCAAGTGTTGTAACTCACAAATCACTTTTCTAAAAAGCAAATTCTCTGGCAGACAGTAGTTTGCAGTACTTATTGGTAAGCGAAGCTATCATCCTAAAATTATATATACTAACACGTATAATAGGAAATATTAGTGACGAAACATACACATAATGATTATATTTATAATGGAGTGTGGCTTTTTGGCCAATCGTGTATACACAAAACCTCCACCTAAAGACAAAAAGTCATACATATGCATTTTCCTTTTACCTACATAGATTATGTTGGATCCAAAAATGCACCTTGTATCACTAAATTTCAATTAATGGAAGATCAAGTTTCATTTATTAGAAAGCACAAAATTTTTCGTTCTCTTTGGCCATCCAACTACATTAGTTGTTAATCCAAAATCAAAAGGAAGGGTACACCTTAATACAACTAGTTCTGAAATTTTATACAAAAAAATATTTAGAAGAGAACATGCATGTGTAGAATCCTAAGTTCTATAGGAAGATCAAAAACACTGCAGAATTATCAATGAAATAAGTATGATAGACAAAAAATGTAAGACAAAGGAGAGGCTAAAAATTTGGTTGGAAAGGCGTACAATCCCAACACAAGAACTTTGAAGTAATGTTTTTGCATAAAAAATTAAAAAAGAGGTAGAGATACCGTGAAAATAAAAACGTTAACTAAGCCAAGAGGGTAATCACCAAATCAAAATGTTAGAGGAGTCGAATTCAGAGGAAGATAGATATAATCGAAAAAAGAAAACATAGGAGATAGATCAAGCGTAGAGAAGGAAAAGCAGAGGAGCTGTGTGAGTTATCTATGGCTAAATATAAAAAGACAACGCACCTGTCACAAAAAAGAATACAGATGTCTCTGTTACAATGAATGCACTAAAATTAATCTCCACAATTACTGTAAGCTGTGTTAGTCCTTAACAATTGTCATTTATAAATAAAGAATTATATATATGTTATATATATATATATATATATATATATACATATATATTTATGCATATACTATTTAGTATCAGTTAAGTGAAATTATTAACCTTATTGATACCAATACAACATTTGATAACGATATAGTATTAATTAAGTGAAAATTATCACCTTTAATGAATAGGGGTATAAACTGTAATTATTATAAAAGATTGAGTATTTTATCAATTACTTTAAAATTGGGTATGAACTGTAATTATTTTGGAATTTTATGCCCTAGTATCCTTTTGTTTCCCTATCAAAACTCTTATCTCCTCTCATAGAAGGCAACAACAACTCATACATGCCCCTCTCGTCTCCTTCAACAAGAACACCTATCAGCCTTTGTCTCTATGCAAATCCTCAAATCTGGCGGATTGAGCGTTTTCATCTCCCTCAAATCAACCTAATAGCAGGTAACACATACCCTCTCTTTATATGCTCTCAAGCCTCAATAATTAACTTAAATTTTTAGTTTCTTGTCTATTGCACAAAATCTAAATCCAAATCAGAGGTTGTCAAAATCAAATCTGGATTAGTAGGGATATGCTTTGTTTTTCATTTTTGTCAAATCTTATCCCTTTATATATATATATATA
>NC_028637.1:78094767-78102200 GCF_001406875.1 Solanum pennellii | reverse complement strand
GGGGGTTGGAGCACCTTCTCTCCAACTTTCAAGTGTTGGAGCACTTTCTCTCGAACTCATTATATTTTTTCTCTTGGTTCTGTTGGAGTTTTGCTCTCCAACTTCCAAGCTTGATTCCCTTCCACCAATGACTTTTTTTGTGTTTTTTTTGTGTTGGAGCACTCTCTCTCCAACTCCTATTGATGCCCTTCCCATTTTTTTCAACGTTCATTTACTATTTTTTCTTGGTCGTATTGGAGCACTTTCTCTCCAACTCACAATATTTTTTTTATTGGTTGTTGTGGAGCACTTAGGACTTTCATGTATTGGATAACTCTTTCTCCCACTCATGATTTTTTTTCTCTTGGTTGTGTTGGAACACTTCTTTCCAACTTTCAAGGTTGATTCTTTCTAACCAACGCCTCCTCTGTTTTTTTAATTATATCAGGTGTGTAATATCTCTCTCTCTCCAACTCTCACTGATGCTCTTCCCATCAACTCCTTTTCTTTTTGTATCTTTTTCTTTGTCTTTAACTTTATCTACCTTTTAATCATGTATATGTCATTCGTCTAGCTTATGGCAACATTATCATTTGCCAGACGGGCAACATATATAGGTCATAGCCACCCCAGCGGAAACTCTTTGATCTTCCACTAGAGTAGAATCGTAAAAGCTCTGATACCAATTTAAAAGAATATATTTTACGTATAAACTCATAAGTTCTTTATGTTTCATTATATTTTTGTTTTTTCTATAGTTTCTATCTTTTATTTTCTGAAAATGCTATTAACATTCCTATTTATGAAGGTAAAAACTAAACTAAACTAAACTGGGACAACAAACAACTCTAAACTAACAAATATTAATTAAACATATTTATATAAATAACATAAATAACAAATTCCAAACCCTTAGGAATCCTATTCCAACTTTGAATTATTATTTCCAACACAATTTTAGTGCTAAATGTAGTAATATTATACTAAATTGTGGGTTTATCTAGGACTCATTTAGTTTCTGCATCATTAATGGTGTAGCTAGATTTTGTTGCAGCTCGACTGTCTATGGCACTTAGTAAAAAATGTATTTATCACGTAGTTCGTTTTTTTCGTGAGAAATGCCATTATTTTGGATTTCCATGAATCTCGTTCTAACTCAAATAATGGGAAGCTTATTTTACTTATGTCTCCATCATTAATTTTGTCCTTCCTTCACTTCATTATGTATTCAAGTTAAGCCCTAGATTGGTTAAAATTTGGTTTAGTAAGTTGTCCTAGAACCTTGTGCTGATTTCTTAGAAGCTCTTTCTTCTTAAAATCAAACACTGCATTTCGTGTGGTGTCATTTTGATAGAAGATGAGTTCGGGGATTATCTGTTTGGATGCTTCTATCTTTTCTTGATATATGTCATATTTTCATATTTTGGGATAGAGTTGAGGCCAAGTGACTGCGACACTTTTGGATGTTAAAGCCAAGACTAAAGTAAATTAATTTTAAGAATTAGAGATGAGTAGTTTATGTCCAACAATTTTCTTATTTGAAACTTGAATGTGTGAGTTGGTTAATTAGACATTAAAACTAAGGTATAAGTATTATTTCTCTGTCTTCTTAAGAGTTTCTTAAATCTCCACACTTTGAACTTAAAAGTTTTAGTTTACTTAATGGTGTCGAAACTGGATAAGAAAATTCTTTTTTGTCTTAATTCTAGTTCTGTACATGAGGCTTTTATTTAAGTTTGGGTTCCTAATTCTCTTTGGTTTCCCCATATCACTTGAATTATCTAAAAGTTTCTTAGCTTCTCAAAATAGATATGTTTTGATTTGAATGCGAGTGTGTTTAACAATTCCATTCAAATTTGTGTCTTAAACTGATTATATGAGGTGTGAAAACAGTATTGACTGTTCTCTAACCATCGTCTCGTAAACCTTCATGTAGTAGTCTTTTGGTTTAACTATCGTTTTCAATCCTTTGCTTTGAAAGATTAGTTTGAGTTTTGAATACATTTATTTAGGTTTATTTGCTTTGAAAAACTATCCATTTTACCGTATCATTTGATTTTAGAAGCTATGAATAACTAATGGTCATATGGTCCCTTATTTTGATTGGTTCGGCAATATGTTAATTCACTATGTTTTCTTTTGGAACCCTTTACAACTCGAGAATCTGTTGTCAATGAATTTGAAAGTCCTATTATTGCATATATACATTGATTTCGAATAGAGGTGACACCAGTTTTAGTTTGGAGTGTCACATATATTTTGAACCACCGGGGATTTCTTTACGAGTTGTAAGAGTAAACGGTCCGAATTTCCTCTAAGAGATTAGTGTTATTATCCTTTATTTTAATATTATTAAGCCACTACGGATACATTTTTCAATATGATGTATCCACCGTATTCTTTAGAAGTAATTATTGATTTTATTGTATATCATGTTAGGAGGTCAACATTTATTTTATTTTGTTCTGTTTTTCATGCTTGCTACAAATTGCTTTCTTTCTCTTTTGTGCATGAAACTGTTTGATAACGAGTACATAAGACTCACATTTACTTTCTTTGATTGAAGAGAAATATTTTCTCTTGACCGCTCCTTCACACTCTTCTTTGTAAGTTGTCCTGCATTTTTTCTCATAATAGTTAATTTTTTTTATTGAATTTAGAAATTTTTGGATGAAAGAGTGAATAAATAGTCCAAATGTTAAGATTTTTTTTTGAACTCAATTTTTGGGATGAAAGGATGAATAAAAAGTGCGAAGGATAGCTAAGTTTAGTTCTATACTTATTTTCTTAGTCATTTTTTCTTGATTTCATTTTATTCTGCTCAAACTAAATTAAGGTTTTTTCTTTCAAAGTGTGTATGAATGTGATTCCGGGTTCTATGTCTTAGCCTTTTGTTCCTTTTTTTTTACAAACCACTTAAAACCAGCCAAACCAAGATAAACCTTCTGAAGAGTGTAAGACCAAGAGGTTAAATTAGATTTCTGGGGTTTTAGGAAGATCACAAATAGAGTGGAAATAGATTCAAAGGGAGTCATTTAGCAAAACTTCAGAATATCAATTGAGGCAAAATTGATTGATAAATTGACAAAGTTACATGATTATCAATCTTTATCAAGTGATTATCATTGATCTTTTCATTCTTATTCGTTAAATCCTAATATGAACTAATAGATCAATGATAACAGCCGAAAAATATTGTTACGCATGTAACTTTGTCAATTAATCAAACAAGCTTCCCTCATTTCTAATTTTGTAGGTATGTTATATGACTCCATTTGAATATATGCCACTCGACTAAAGATCTTTCTCAAACTCAAGAAATCTAATTAAACCTCTTGTCCTTACACTCTTCAGAAAGTTCATCTTGGTTGGACTAGTTTTAAGAGTTTTTTTTTAAAAAAAATAAAGGAACAAAAGGGCTAAGAGAAAAACTAAAAGCAAATCAAATGACATAGAACCCAAAACCACATTCATATACACTTTGAAAGAAAAAACTTTGTTTAATTTGAGCAGTATAAAATGAAAGCAAGGAAAAATGACTAAGAAAATAAGTATAGAACTCCACTTAGCTATCCTTTGCACTTTTTATTCATACTTTAATCCCAAAAATTCTAAGTTCAAGAAAAAAAAATCTTAACCTTTGCACTTTTTATTCATTCTTTCATCCCAAAATTTCTAAATTCAAGAAAGAAAAAAACCTTAACTATTAAGAAAAAAATGCAGGACAACTTAGAAAGAAGAGTGTGACGGAGCAGTTAAGAGAAAATATTTCTTTTCAATCAAAGCAAATGATAGAGGAAAAAAAGGGAGTCGGTAATAAGCATTTAGTACCACACATATTATAATAATGAAGAGTGATGGATAGTAACAAACTTAAAACATATTACAACAATTCTTTTCATTTTCCGGAGGAAAAGGTAATAATGTATCCTTAAGATGAGATAGTAAATGTGCAATTACATATTTTTCCATTCCAATTGTACGCTAAAAATGACATAATACAGAAACAGACACTCAACTTTAACTCAGTTGACAAGTAAGCACTACAAGTTTTAGAGTGGACATATAGACACCCCAACTTGCTATTTTAAATAAATTCCCAATATTTCAAGTCATTGAAGTGTTCTCAAGTCAAGTGAGGCTAGCTAAAGTGTTTGAGAACCTCCACCATAAACTGGCACATTTGAGAGTTTGAGTCACAGCGAAAAGAAAGTGTTAATACTTTTGAACCTCTTTTCTAAATCAAAAAAGGTGTTCTCAAGTTCATTAAAAACTATACACTGAGTAATATGACTATTATGGTAAAATGTGCAGTTTACTTATTATTCGTTAAGGGGTGAAAAGTCCACCGTGGACAAGTAAAAGTGAACAATATTTCCAACTTGTATGTTAAATACAAATATATGTACTCATGTGGGTTTAGATCCCCCTCTAGGTCTCACTGTTCTTGTACATTTTTACATGCATTGTGCTTGCTAAGATCTCAAGAATAAATAGAATGTTGGTGGAAAGTACTTATTACCAAACTTATGTATAGTGATGGAGTCAAGAATTTTGACATGGAAAGGCTGACAATGTTAGATTGCAATGATTATCACTTGTGGAGGGGATACAACAGTGTATAGAAGATGAAATGAATTATTTTTACCTTATTTATGAAACACAATTTTTCATAGAAAGAAATTCAATAGAACAAATAAAAAATTACGCAAGAATACAAGAAGTATCTTTTTATGATAGGTTGTTCTAGAAATTAATATTCCCTTCTAGTATAAACTTGTAAAGTTGTTCTTTGTGTCTCTAATTGTTCTTCTCTTTTGGATAATTCGAAAAACATGAAGTTCTTCATTACTTTACAAGGATATAAAGAGATCATTGTGCAATTTATTTAAAATAATAAAATGGGGGAGGAAATCACGAACACAGCACACCGACGGTGCAAAATGCAAAACAATCAAAGCACAATGTCGTAGAAAAAGATCATATTAACCTAGAACTTTTTATTCTAATTTTTTAGTGTAAATTTGAAAGCAATCATAATTTTAACTCCAAATTAAAACCATAATAATCAAAAAATAAACCAAAAAAAATTGTTCTAGTTGCTCATGGAAGGAAGCATATATCAACCAGATTTATGCTCAAAATAGAACTTCAAAAGGCCTATGATAGAATAGAATAGGTTTATCTCAAACATGTTATTGAAGAGATAGAGTTTCCTATATAGTCCATTTCGTGAATAATGGATTCTGCCCAAAGTACAGTTGACTAGTTCATTGTTATTAATAAGAGTTTGTAGAACAATTTGATAGTGAAAAAGGGCGAGGGCAAGGGGATCTCGTTTACCTTTCTTATTTTCTTAAGTTATGTAGTTCTTATGTAGAAGCCTGTGTGCCAGGGATGTTGAACAAGAAGTTCAAAATTCACCCTTACTGTGATAATTTTTGAAATGCATTCACACCTTAATTTTTAGTCTTTCAATATTGTCTATTAGTTTTTCAAGAAGTCCTTTAGGTGCTAGTAATACATGTAACTAGTTAATTGTGATATATGTATTTAGTTATTCATGCAAGACTTTTTTTTTACATTTACTACTATTAATAGAGATGTATTTGATGATTCTAATCATCTCAATTGGTATTAGGTAGTCTATATAAAACATATTCATTCTCTAAATATAGTATTCTCCTTCTAAATTTTCTATAAATTGGTATCATAGCGGATTTTCGTTCATAATCTGGGTTAGGTGAAGCAAAAATATGACATCCAAAATAAATGAAGATATTGATTCTTTAGTTGTTCTTAGTCAACTTTTTGATGGAACTAATTTTGAATACTGGAAGATAAGAATCATTTGAACACATTTGAAACCTGAAGATTTGTGGACTTTGTTGCAAATGGTTTTGAAGAGACAAAAAATGATGGTGAACTTACAATAGAGATGAAAAATCTTGAGGCTAAGTATCGTCAAGATGCAAAATATTAGAGCAAAATCTAAATGGGAGTCTCAAGAGAATATTTTAAAAAATTGCTACCTGTGAGACTGCAAAGAAAGCTTGGGAGTCTCTAGAAATAGAAGTGTATGGTGACAAAAAATGGTGACAAAAAGGTTCACACTATTAATCTTCAAATTCTTAGAAAAAAGTGTCAAAATGTTGAAGATGATAAATTATGTGAAAATAGATGAATATTTCACAACAGTCATGAATATTGTTAATCAATTGAGAAATATGAGAAATCATGGTGATACAATTTCGGATCAACAAGTTGTGGAAAAGATTCTAATTAGTGTTATGAATACATTTTTTCTATAACTAAGGAGACGAAATATATTTCTAATCTTTCCATCAAAGAGCTAGTTGTATCATTTCTTGCACACGAGAAGCGATGGTTTTTTCATGAAGATCAATTCAAAAAGATGACTTTCCAGTCCATAATAAATGAGATTTTTCAAAATTTCTCAAAAAAAATTAACAAAAGAAGAACTACAATAAAAAAAAGTAGTATCATGATAATTCTTCTAATAATGTTGAAGAAAAGGTGAGAAATGTGATAGTTTTTTTTTTGTAAAATTTGCAAAATAACTATCTGATATACCGTGATTTCACGGTATAATTAATACTTTTTCCTTAAGTTTAGTGTGTCCGAAAGACTTTTTGTGCTAATTTTTATATAAGTTTCTCTTTGTTTTGCAGGAAATCTGTCCAAAGCTGAATGCGGAGATTTTGAGCGAAGAAATGTAGAAGAGACCACCTACGGAGCTTATGACGGTCCGTCGTGCTTGCGACGGTCCGTAGGTGGCAGTGTAGTGCACCTGCTGAAGGAAGATGGAGAAGTCTGACTAAGTGTGGGGTTACGAAGCTTGTGACGGTCCGTCGTGTCTATGACGGTCCGTCCTGCAGGTTCGTCATGAAGTTCAGAGAAGTGATCCCAGTACCCAGATTCCAAGAGTTGAAGTGTTTTGGAACGAGACCCTCGACGGACCGTTGTGCCTATGACGGTCCGTCATACTTGCCGTCGAGGGTGGTGAAGAGAGTAGCAGAAGAAATTGAACAAGTATGGGACGACGGAGTCCATGACGGTCCGTCGTGACCACGACGATCCGTCGTGAGGTCCGTCGACCCAGCCGCGTTTTGGCAGATTTCCAGCAAACAGGGTCCTTGTTTAATTAGGTTTTTTATTTTTTATAAATAGTTCGAAAAACCTCGTTTTTGAGGTTAGACACCAGATAGTTAGACTCTATTACGTTAGACTCTTAGATTGTTAAACTCCGTATTGGTAAACATTGTATTGTGAGATTTTTGATAATCATTAGACTTTTGTGAGATTATTGACTACTTTGAGATTCTTGCAAGTGAATATTGGTGATTAATCAAGCAAACTTTCGGAATTTACTCTTTCTCATTGAAGTAAGTACATGAATTCTTATTTAATATATTTGAATATTGTGTTTATGG
>NC_028637.1:78043024-78094314 GCF_001406875.1 Solanum pennellii | reverse complement strand
CAAATACACGGAGAGGAAGAGAACCCTTGTTTCCCTACGATCACGAGTTAGAGCGTACACTGCGCAATATGAATCGAAACTTGGGAATAAATGATGATGATCCGCACCAGAACATCCCAGCTCCGCTTGATGTTCATGGTCAGATGTTACACGATGCTCCGGGTGAACACAAACAGAGGGGACAAAATCCCGCTCCACAGCCCCAAGCATACTACAGAGGCTATGATAACATAGCAGACTCTGATGGGCCACTGGTTTTGCCTCCTCTACCCACGGGCCACACTTTTGTGGTAACTAGTAGCCTGATGCAAATGCTCACTGCCAGAGGTTTGTTTTCAGGGCTACCTACTGAGGATCCACATGCCCATAAAGCTAAGATAAGGGCAGTGTGTAAAAGCTGTGTAGGGAGGCCTGATTTGGATTTAGATGTAATAGGTCTCAGAGTGTTTGCTCTCTCACTGACAGGAGAGGCTGCTATGTGGTTCACTGAGCTCCCATACAATTCAATCTTCACTTGGAACCAACTAAGGGATGTCTTCTTAGAACGCTACTATCCGGTCTCCAAGAAACTAAACCACAAAGACATAGTGAATCACTTTGTGGCACTACCAGGAGAGTCAGTTAGTAGTTCTTGGGATAGATTCACCTCATTGTTGAGAAGTGTTCCAAATCACCGTATAGATGATGAGTCACTGAAGGAATACTTCTATCGGGGACAGGATGATAATAACAAAGCGGTGTTAGACACTATAGCAGGTGGATGTTATGGGGAATGTCCTTATGCTGAAATTGCCGAAAAATTAGAGAAAATCTCCCGGAATAATAAAACTTGGAGTACTGGAAGTCTGATACAGGGAGAAACACCTTCGCAGTGCAGTCCACTCACAACCCAGCCACAGATATGATTCGCGAAGAAATGGCTCAGATGAGAACCGAGCTTGGGTTGGTACTAAAACATGTCACTGGGGGTGCAGAAAAGATAAATGCAGTCAACTACTTGGCTAAACCACCACCTCCTAATGATGAATGCTATTATGCGGAGGACACTTATGCAGTAAATGAGCAGACTGGGGGTTTCCAACCAAGTGCCCAAGGCTCTAATCAGGATAACTGGCGCCAAG
This sequence comes from Solanum pennellii, assembly GCF_001406875.1. Classification (NCBI taxonomy): domain Eukaryota; kingdom Viridiplantae; phylum Streptophyta; class Magnoliopsida; order Solanales; family Solanaceae; genus Solanum; species Solanum pennellii. The sequence goes on along the minus strand of NC_028637.1, from coordinate 78,093,193 downwards.
GTCAAGGGAACCAAGGTTGGAACTATGGTAACTACAACCGTGAGGGTCATTATGTCCGAGATGGAAACTACAACCGCGACAACAACTTTAACAGGGGTAACTATGCTAATAGAAACGACAGGAATGGGCCCTATGTCCCTCCTCAAAATCGTGAAGTTACTCCTAGGGATGGTGGAGATAGTATGGCGCGAGTTGAGGATATGTTGCACAAAATGATGAGGATGTTCGATGCTAGTGATGATCACATTAAAGAGTTGAGGTGTGATTTAGCTAGTATTGGTCAAAAAGTTGATACACATGCAATTTCAATTAAGCAGATCGAGTTGAAAATGGCCCAATTATCTGCGACAGTGAACACACGGCAACCGGGCACTCTCCTAGCAACACTGTCCAAAATCCAAAGAATGATGCGCACTGTATGGCAATCACTACTCAGGGTGGTAAGCAAACCAGTGACCCACCTATGCCGTCTGCTGAGGAAAATGTGAGGAAGAATAATAATTATGTGGTAAAGGGTAGTGGTGAAGCAGAGGAAAGTAATGGAAAAGATGCAGAAGTACCTATGAAGGTAATTCTCATGCCTAGTCCACCACCACCTTTCCCTCCGAGATTAGTTAAAAAGACCGAGGATGGTAAATACCGGCGTTTCATAACAATGTTGAAGCAGCTTTCTATCAATGTCCCTTCGGTAGAAGCTCTAGAACAAATGCCTAGTTATGCCAAATTTATGAAAGATCTGGTCACCAAGAAAAGATCGGTCACTTTTGAGGATGATGATAGACTGCAGCATTGTAGTGCTATTGCTACAAGATCCCTCGTACAAAAGAAAGAAGATCCGGGTGCGTTGCGTTCAATATTTCTTGTACAGTTGGGTCATTACATTTTGCGAAAGCATTATGTGATCTGGGGGCAAGCATAAATCTCATGCCCCTCTCAATTTACAAGAAGTTGGGTTTGGGAGATCCAAAACCCACTGCGATGCGGCTACTGATGGCTGATCGGACAGTGAAACGGCCTATAGGGATACTCCATGATGTGCTAGTAAAAGTGGAGTCATTCATCTTTCCAGCTGATTTTGTTATTCTTGATTGTGAGGTCGATTTTGAAGTGCCTATTATTCTTGGGAGGCCATTCCTTGCTACAGGTAGAGCCTTAGTTGATATGGAGAAGGGACAGATGACATTTCGGTTGAATAATGAAGAAGCGACCTTCAATATTTGTAGGACCATGAGGCAGAGTGGTGAGCTCCAATCGGTATCTGCCATATCCCACAAACAAAAGATGAAGAAGGAGAATGAAGAAAAAAGTGCAAAACAAGAGTTTATGGTTGGGGAATTGGTGCTTGTAGACAATTCTGGGGTGCCTTGGCTTCCGGGCAAGCTCAAGTCCAAATGGACTGGCCCTTACTTGATTACCCAAGTATTCCCTCATGGAGCAGTTGAGTTAAAAGCCAAGGAGGAAGTGCGGTTTGAGGTTAATAGAGAACGAATAAAACTCTATTTTGGGCATAAAGCATCGGGGAATAAAGTAATAGAGGAAAACCATCTTGATGAAGGCTGAGTAATCAAGTGTCCTCAGTCGTGCCGCGACGTTAAATTAGGCGCTTGTTGGGAGGCAACCCAATACTTATAGTTTTTTTTTCTTTCATTCTTTCTAGTAATGGTAGCATTCTCTACTAATGGGTTTTAAATTTGCAGGCACATAACCAGGAAATTCTGTAGAAGATCACTCTGAAATAGTCACCAACGGACACATGCGACGGACCGTCGTGCTCTCGACGGTCCGTCCTGCACAACCGTGCTGGTTGTCAGAGACCCTATTCCTAAAGGTCTCTCACATTTTCTAAGTGTCCTCCAACGGACATCTACGACGGACCGTCATACTCTCGACGGTTCGTCCTGCATAACCGTCATGGCGGTCAGAGACCCCTCTCTTAAGTGTCTCCATTTTTTTTAAGTGTCCCACGACGGACATCGACGACGGACCGTCATAATCACAACGATCCGTGCTGATTGTCGGCACTTTGCGCCCCAGGTTTGCTTCACCTATCACTCATGTATTTCAATTTTTTTATGCATTGGGGACAATTGCATGTCTTTTTGTTGGGGGTGGGGTAAATGGAAAGTGAGTGCTAGGGTGAAGTCTGAGTATCCCAATTCACTATCCTCTTTTGGGGTTTTCTTGCCTGTGTTCTTTTCCCCCAAAAGACTGATTACTTTTTCTGTTGAACCGGCATGTTTATATGTTTTGTACATAGTTTAATTCTGGAGCATGATGGCTAAAATGATATCCTGATAAACTTGAAATGATGCATGACTAGGCATAGTAACTGATAATTGTGTGGCTCTAAGCATGAAATAGAGTTACACCATTGCATTACCCTAAGTCTTAAATTCGAACTAGGTGTCTGATAATCTGGTATAGTGATGAGATGTCAAGTGAGTGTGAGGAAAATTTGAATAGTCCACTATTGGTACTGAGCTAGAACTTGCCTGGTTAGTCCTGCTAAAAGTAAGCTGTAATAGACAATTAGGAAAGGATCATAGGCCCTTATTCAATATAGCCCATTTCTAGCCTAAATAAAAGAAACCAAATGAAATTTATCCTTCTTTGATCCAAATAATCTGAGCTTAAAATTAGACCTTTCTTTTTCACCCCAACTGATCTTTTCTGGGAACAATGTGTTGGCCCTGGTCCCTCCTTGGACATGTGCACATCAGCTTATGCCAAATGCATAAGTTGAGGGTGGCTAATGCATAAACAACCTTCGTTATGGACCTGACCCAACTTTGGGTATTGTGTACCTTGACTCATGGCAAAGCCATGAGTTGAGGGTGGCTATTATGAGGAATGCTCTGGAAAGTTGGGTTGAAAGAACAAAGAGAGAGAAAGAACAAAAGTAAAGTGACTCAAGAATTCGTTGAAAGAAAAGTAAAGAAAAAGAAAAATATACAAGAATTACAAACAAGAAAAGAAGAGAGTCACTTACACAAATGAAGAAAGAAGAGAAAATAGCAAGGTGAAAGAATATGAGAAACTAGGCGAGATAAAGTGATAGAAAGTGGAAGGTTTAGCCGATATGTCAAGGAGATCAAAAAGTGACTAAAGTATACCTAAATACACCCTACCTGACCCTGAGCCTATGTTACTAGCTAAGAAAGACCTATCGTGATCCTAAGGGTTGTATAGCGAACTTAAGGCAGTGAAAATAAGGGCAAGCTTATGGCAATAGGTATGAATGAGTGTGACTTTGTTCTGAGAGTGAGTGTTGAAAAGTAATCCTTATACTCGAACTGAAATCATTGTGTGAAAAATGAGGATTTTGTTTTAAAGTGAGGACACTAGTTGCAATAGCGGAATTGTTAGCACCTCGGTGAGAAATTGAAGAGGTAGGTGTTAATGCATGGTGAGTCTGTGTCATGTTCTGATTCCACAAAATTCAAGCCTAATAGTGATAGCATGCATAGATTTGATGAGATTAATCAGGATTGATAGCCAAATGATTGCAAAGGATAAAACATGGATACTATTGTACAAAGATTGTGTAGTGAGTTATAGTGCGTCGCTTGAGGACAAACAACGAATTTAAGTTGAGGGTGTTGATATACCGTGGTTTCACGGTATTATTAATACTTTTTCCTTAAGTTTAGTGTGTCCAAAAGCCTTTTTGTGCTAATTTTTATATAAGTTTCTCTTTGTTTTGCAGGAAATCTGTCCAAAGCTGAATGCGGAGATTTTGAGCGAAGAAATGCAGAAGAGACCACCTACGGAGCTTATGACGGTCCGTCGTGCTTGTGACGGTCCGTAGGTGGCAGCGTAGTGAAGCTGCTGAAGGAAGATGGGGAAGTCTGACCAAGTGTGGGGTTACGAAGCTTGTGACGGTCCGTCGTGTCTATTACGGTCCGTCCTGCAGGTTCGTCATGAAGTTCAGAGAAGTGATCCCAGTACCCAGATTCCAAGAGTTGAAGTGTTTTAGAACGAGACCCTCGACGGACCGTTGTGCCCATGACGGTCCGTCATACTTGCCGTCGAGGGTGGTGAAGAGAGCAGCAGAAGGAATTGAACAAGTATGGGACGTCGGAGTCCATGACGGTCCGTCGTGAGGTCCGTCGACCCAGCCGCGTTTTGGCAGATTTCCAGCAAACAGAGTCCTTGTTTAATTAGGTTTTTATTTTTTATAAATAGTTCGAAAAACCTCGTTTTTGAGGTTAGACTATTTGAATATTGTGTTTATGGCCATGAGTAACTAAACTCCATAACTAGGGTTGTGGGAACCATAGACAAATAATGAGATAAACCCTAACTAAAATAACAATTCTAGAATAGTGTCTTGCATGTATTAATAATTCTTTCGCTTAGAAGTCTTTTTAACGGATGATCAACGTTAGAACTCGCCTTAATGCTACTTGCCGGACCAAGGAGGTAGATAATAGGAAAAGAATTATTAACATAGATTTAGTGTATACTATCTAATAGGCTAGTATTGATTGGTACGAGGTAATAACTTAGTCAAATATCGAATACGATGCTTAATATGAGGTAACGATAAGCGTTAGGAAAGCAACACACGTAGCCGGACCAAGGTGCGGAGTGAGATTTTCTAGATGCCGGACCAAGGATTTAGAAATACATAACTTATCACTTTGCTTGCAAGATACTAGGAAAGAATTGTTATACTTAGAATTATCAAGTTATGAACCTGTGGGGAACACGTAAACCCTAGTTACTTTGATTAATTCATTAAAATCCAACTGTTAAAGCTGTTAAGTGTCTCTTTCAAGTTCGTTATTTATTTTCACTCGTTTAGAAATAGAAACCCCCCTTTTTATGTTTTTACTTTCCAAGGAAGTCATTGACCAAACAATAGTAATAACAGGTTGAAGTTAAGTCTAGACTATTTTCCTCGTGGGAACGATCCCAACCTCACTAGTTGGGTTATTTACTTGACACGACCGCTTTACTTCTTATTTGAGAAGTAAGTTTGAGCGTATCACTATCAAAGTTCATAAAAATGTTGGCATAAAGGCAAAACCCAATGCAACTTTTGTAAAACGTTGGGCCACATTGAGAAGTATTGCTGGCACAAGCAACGAGAGCAAGCAACTTTATGTGAAGAACATGAGGAATAATAAGGAAGAAAACCTTTTCTTTGCTTCTCAATCTGATGCCTTAATAAAAACAATGAATTATATGTGTTGATAGCAGTTGTAGCAATCACATGACTAAAGATGAAAAAAGCTTTTCTCTAAATTGATAACTGTATCGCTACTAAAGTGAGAATGGGCAATGGAGCCTTAGTTTATGAAAAAGGTAAAGGTACAATTTCAATCAATATAAAAGGGAGCAGTAAGCGAATTCATGATGTTCTTTATGTTCCTGACTTGGAAGAAAGTTTGTTTAGTGTTGGTAAACTCATGAAATATTTATATTCTTTGTGTTTAAAGATAACTATTGCAAGATTTATTATAATATTGAGTCAAATCATGTAATTGTGAAGTAGATACGATAAAATTAAAATTTCCTTAATAGTTTCATTGTAATGTATTCAAAAATGAAGTTGTAGATGATTCATGACTTTGAAAAAAAATATTGTCCCTTTAATTTTCATTATTTGAAGTTTCTCAAGAAAAAAGACATGGTGTAAGGCCTTCCTGAGATACAGACTAAGAATAAGACGGAGAATACTTCTATAATATCATTAGATGTGTCAAATATAGAAGAGGATGAGGAAGAGGAAGATGTTCCTCAAGGAGGAGAAATCTCATGTTCAGATGATGATGAACCACCTCCACGAGGAAAAAAATGTTGAGTGATATTTATCAAAGATGCAACTTCACCTGTGTTGATAAAGAAAATTATGATAATGCACTAAAGCATGATATATGGAAGAAAGCGTTGGCGGAAAAAATTCGAAAGACTGAGAAAAATAAAACTTGAGAGTGTGTGTATACACAAAGAAAGAGAAGTTGTAAGTCTAGAGTGAATTTACAAAACCAAACTTAATCAAGAAGGAGATATTCAAAAGCACAAGAGAAAGGCAAAATTAAGTTGCAATTATTGTCAGAAAGTGGAACAACTTGCTAACATCTTCACCTCAACACATTCAAATTAAAAGTTTTGCCATCTTGGATAAGGCCTTGTAGTTGTCAAGTAAATTAATTAAGGGGGAGTGTTGGAATTTATTCATTTGCATCTTGATGTTTAGTATTTCAATATTGTTTCTTAGTTTTTTCAAGAAGTTCTTTAGAAGTTTATAATATATGTATCTAGTTAATTGTGATGCATGCATTTGCTTATTTGTGCAAGATTTTGTTTAACATTTTACTACTATAGATAGAGATGTACTTGATGATTCTAATCATCTCAAATGGCCTTAAGTAACCTATATAAAACTTGAGCATTCTCTAAAGATAGTATTCTCCTTATATGTTTCCTACAATAATACTATGAATATCACAAACCTGTGCTTTACTGACGGTAATATGATAATAATATGATCTCTTACTGCTTCAATAATTTCAAAATTACAAGTTCGTAGAACTTCAAGAACTATTTAATTCATTCTCTCAATTTACCAAAGGAAACGCAAGTTCATCCTTCCCCGGATATTTCTTTCTAGGAAGAAATTAGGGTTTCAAACCAAGTCTCTACTTCTACCATTGAAGTCAAGCTTTTGGTATGAGGTATGATAGTGTTCATATATGGAGCTCTTTCCTCCATAGAGTTCCTAAATTTCTCAATTTGAAGCTAAAAATCTCCAAATTTAAGTTAAGATTTTCTTTTATATCATAGGTCCCTTTCAATATTTATTTATTTGATTGTTTTATGAACTATAATGCATGAATTGACAGAATTACATATTTTAAAGATGAATTACCGTGAATCAATGCTTAACCCATGTTTTCTATTTTTGATGATTGAAAGTGAGTTTTGAATAATTAAAGTGATTATGGAAATATGCATATTCCTGTGAATCAATGAAACTTGATTTAAGTAGTTTTGAGAGTAAAGCATATATGTTATTGAGGAATAACATGATTTAAGTTGCTCTGAGGGTAAATCATAAATTTTGTGATTATTGTTGTTCTGTGAAAATATTTCTCATATACACGTGAGAGGATGATTGTGAAAGATGCTCTGACATAAGGATTCTTAATGTTCAAATGTTTTCTCAACTTAACTTTGAATCAAAGATTTAGGAGTTGTTATAAGGATAACTTAGATTGGGTTAGCTAGTTGATGAGCATTCAATAAAAGATAAGTCTAGTAAAGACTTATGACCATTTTGTGTGATTTTTATTTAGCACTGAGAAGATATCGATATGGAAACTCAGTAGTAGCTAGAGACCGGGTTTGTAGTAGCAATTAATATCTTTATCCAATACCTATGTGCCACCATAGGAAGAATGTATTAGATAGACATTAGCTAGTGTATCCACGTAAGTTAAAAATTAAGGTTCTTGCCTTGACAAGTAAGAACACCCATTTTACGGTGTGTGGCAGACACTGGATTCCATGTTGTGGCTCGCATGGTCTTAAATGTCAGTTAAGGTTACTTCCCACAATAATGATGAACTAAGGTTACTTCAAGAAATATCATACAAGTGTTCAAAGATGAGTTTTACTTGCATTGACCATGATTATAAATATATTTTCTAACCTCTTATCTTATGATTTTAACTTGTTCTTTGCATGACATCAAAGGTCCTTTTTAGCATGATTTTAAGACTCTATGCATTGATATCATACTTGGCACATTTTGTACTAACACATATTCTTGTTCTTATACAAATGTAGGTCTAATACTCCTAGTTTGCATCCCCGTGGCTAGGAGTCACATTGATCACACTTATTTGTGGTAATTAAATTTATTTATATGCCAAGTGAAAATTTACAAGTACTCATGTAAATAAAATAACTACCCTGAACATAATTCCCCATCAGTAGTCTACCTCAACTTCCTCTTTTCATTAATCCTACACCTACACTATGATGGGTAGTAGTCCAACTTCTTCATGTATGCTGCTAGCTTTGGTATTTGGCTTGCTCGGAAAAAGTCTCTTGTATGATCACCCAAAGTATAGCATCTACTGATTTTGCCTTTAATTGAAATATTCTCCAATTTCGCTCTTGACATGCATAGTAAACAGTTGTTGTCATGACAATTTTGTACATTGCTGCACCATTAGTTCTTCCTTTACAATTTTTATTTTCCCGTTGTATCTCCCTTTCCACACCTTATTCCGTCTCGGTATAGTTTTACATCGTAGTAATTTCTTCCAAATATTTCCAGAGACCTCTCATTCAAACAAGAGATGCTCCATTGCTTTATTACAGATATTACACAGTGCACACAGTGGGGGTGGTGTTAATACCCTATCGAGCTATCCTATCTAACTTTTTAATCATCCACGATGCATTCATTGTACTTGTCTCCCATACACTTCTCCCTTTTGTGTAATATCTGTGGACCCATATGATCCGCATCTTGTCCTTCCTTTGACATGCACTCCATAGTAGTTTATACATTGCTGGTTAATTCCATAACTCAACGTTTATAAAGTTTAGTCCTCCTGTTGACACTGGTCGACAGAGTTTATCCCATGTTATTGATGCTATCTTTATCATTTTTGCATCGCCAGACCACAAAATCACCTATAGATAGCCTTTATATACTTGACTATCCTCTTTGGTATAATGAACACATGCGCCCAAAATGTTTTAATGGAAAGCAAAAAACTTTTGATCAGTTGTGTCCTTTCGGCATACGAAAAAAATCTTATAGTCCAAGATGTAGTACGATTTAGCATCTTATCTCACATCGGGTGAAAAACAGTCTTTTAGAACTTAGGCAATTCCCTTTTAATGAATCCCAATTGCTCCAATATTTTCTCCTGTACACATTGTTTTACATCCCCCATGTATACTGCATTTCTTCTCTTGTTAGCATATAGTCCGGAAGCTAATGAGAACTGTTTAAACTTGGAATTCACTCCGCCATAGAATAGTAGCAAATCATTCGCAAAACTTAGTTGTGTCACGTTGATATTTGCACATTGTGGATGAAACTTGAATCCTTTCCCACCTCTTAGGGATTGTAATGATCTACTAAAATACTCCATAGACATAACGAACAGAAAAGGGGAAGGACTACCCCCCTTCCTCAGTCCTTTCTTAGCTTGAAATGGCTTTATCGGCACTCCATTAATCATAACTCTATAGCTCACTGATGTGATACAACTCATTATCCATTTCAGGAAGATTTGAGGAATCCAAGCAGTTGCATTACTTGCTCAATGTAGCTCCATTCAACTGAATCATAACCTTTTGTCATATCCGCTCTTATCATGCATTGCAGTGTTGTACCTTTTATTCCATACACCTTCACTAGTTCATGACTCATTACTATATTATCCATAATCAACCTTCGTGGAACGAAATCTCTTTCGGAATTGTCTATGATGTCGTCCATTGTGGTTAGAATCTTTGATATTACTTTATACAATATAGTTCAACAAGAATTGGGACGAAATTCCTTAACAGACGAGGGATTCTGTTACAACGAAAAAGAATAAGAACTTCACGTCTACAAGGTGTAAACAATAGGATATAGCAGTTGTAGCTATAGAAAATCTGAAAGTTAAGAAGAAATCTTAAGTTTTCTTGAGTTCAATTTTTTTTTCACGTGATGTGTATTTATAGATAAATTTTGAGAATTACAACCACATAATAAACAAATTTTCTCAGACCAAACAATGTACCTATGTGGCTTACTAACTACCACTCATTTTAAATCAAGACTAACATATCTAATACAAAAATCTCCAACCTAGGAGTTTCTAGACAATTCTTACTTTTCTCACATATCTACTACAAAATATCTCCAACCTAGGAGTTTTTTTGACAATTTTCATCTAGCCTATCTAATACAAAATATCTCCAATCTAGAAGTTTCTAGACAAATCTTAGTTTTCTAACACACCTCCTTCAGATTTTTCATTGAAACTCCTTGCAACAACCTTTAACGCTCAAACTTCTTAGTGGAAAGATCCTTGGTCATAATATCAGCTTGTTGATTTTCACTTATTCAATGCACCAAATTAACTGCACCATTCTTCTCGGCATCTCTTAGAGCATGAAACCTTATGTTGATATGTTTTTTTTTCCGTGCTGCCCCGGATTTTCAGCCATCGCAAAGGCTGATTTATTGTCCACATAGATCACTATTGGTTCTTTTGGCAACAAATTCAATTCTTAAAAGATCTTTCTTAACCAAATTTCTTAATTTGTAGCAGATGCAACAACCACATACTCGATTTCGGGTAAAGATTGTGCTACAGTATCTTGCTTTTTTGTGCTCCAAGAACAAACGTCTGAACCAAAAGAAAAATAGTAACCAGAGGTGCTTTTTCATCAAAACATCCACCGTATTCACTATCTGCATATCCAATAAGAGCTCCATTATCCACATTTTTATACCAGACTCCATAATTAATCGTCCCTCTAATGTACTTTAACACCCTTTTAGCGGCTCTAAAATGCTTAGTGCTCCGACTTAGCATATATCAAGATAGCAAACTAACAGTGAAAATTATGTATGACCCAGAAGCTATTAGATACAATAGACTTGCAATTAGACTTCTATAAACTTTTGGATCTACCCTCTCTTCGCTATCATCCTTCATTAACTTTTCACTCACAACAAGTGGAGTTGCAACAACTTTGCACTTGTCAAGCTTGAACCTTTTTAATAGATTTAAGGCATATCTCTTTTGGGACAAGAAGGTTCCTTCACGAGATTGAGATATCTCCATTCCTAGGAAAAACATCATTTCTCCTAGATCGGACATTTCATAAATATTAAGAATTTCATTTTTTATGTTTTGAACCGCAAGAGGATTTTCAACTTTAATCAACAAAGCATCGACATAAACTAATATCATAACCAAAATCCCATCCACTTGCCATTTAAAGTACAAAGTAGGCTCATTTAGGCTTCTGTTGAAGCCTTGAAACAACAAATGTGAATCCAGCCTACTATACAAGGATATTGCGGTCTTGTTTAAGACCATAGAGAGCCCTTTTAAGCTTGTACACCTTGTCTTCTTCACCTGCAATTGTAAAACCTTTAGGTTATTCAACATATGTGTCTTCCTCAAGCAATCCGTTCAGAATGCAGATTTTACATCCAAATGGAAGATTTTCCACTTGTATTATGCTGCGAGAGCAACTAGAAACCTTATTGTCTCATGTCGCGCAACGGTTTTCCGAATTCTATTTCAGGCTGCTGAGAATAGCCTTTAACTACAGTACATCATTATGCTTGAAGATGGATCCTCTAGATTGAATTTTGTTCGATAGACCCATTTGACACCGCTAACGTTTTTCTCCTCTAGCCTATCAACCATCTCCCAAGTATCATTTTTATTAATCATGGAAAGTTCCTCATCCATTGCTGAAATCCACACTTTTTGGTTTGCTGCTTCTTCAAACGAGGATGGTTCAACAAGAGAAAAATTGCATTGCTCATAAACTTCTGATAGTAATTTGGTCTTCAAAACAGGAGAGTATGTAGTGAATTCAACATGTGAATGATTTTTTGTTCCAGCGATATGACTAGAGAATGTATCACCTTTTTTCTGATGTGGATATGCAACTGAAGTATTCCCACCTTGGTTCTTCACTACAGTATGTTGATCCCAAAACATAGTGGCTAGACTCATCCACTACAAGTCTCTACTTACAATCACCTTCCAACTACTAACATTTTGCACTTTGTATAGTTTTGCAACTGTACTATATCCCCACAGAAGACAAAGTTCGGCCTTACTATCTAATTTGCCTCTTTTAGCATCAGAAACATGTGCATAGCATACCAAACCGAAAACCTTCTAGTATCTTGCAGACGACCTTATACCCTTCCATGCTTCCAGTGGTGTCATGTCTTGGACTGATCTAGATGGTAATCTATTTAGCAAATAGACATCGGTATTGACTGCTTTAGCCCAAAAGTATTTAGGCATCTTATTTTCTGCCAAGATGCATCTTGCCATCTCTATCACAGTTCTATTCTTCCTCTCAAAAACCCAGTTCTCTTGTTGAGTCAAGTTAACACTGAATTGTTGTTATATACCCAAATCTTTACAATACTTGCTTAACTGATACGAAGTATATTCACTTCCATTATCGGATCTAAAATACTTCAATTTACAGTCACTCTCCCTTTCTACCATTGCTTTGAATTCTTTGAAAACAAAAAACAATTCATATTTGCTACTTAGAAAGTAGACCCAAGTCATTCGAGTCAGATATACAAAGAGAACAAAATACTTGTTTCCACTCAAAGAAGTCGTCCTCATTGGTCCAAATAAATTTGTATGAACCAACTCTAGCTTTTCCTTCGCTCTCGAAAGACTTCCTTTAGGAAAGGATCGTCTATGCATTTTACAAATTGACATGACTCACAAACATCTCTACACATGTTCATTTTGGGTACTTCAAGCGCCATACCCTTTGATTGAATTACAACAATGAGGTAAGATTATAATGACCGAACCTTTTATGCCAAAGCCAAGTATTGCTGAATTCAACATTAAAAGAGCAAGTACCAATAGAATAGTATGAAATTGGAAAGGAATGCTGAATTATGAAAATTTTAGATACTGCACATACTTTAGGATCATAACTAACACATTGTTTGTCCTTAATATTAAGAAAATAATTTTTATGAAGTAAATGAGCAATAGTTAACAAATTTATAGTCAAATTTGACACATAAAGGACATCATTAATAATTTTCGTAGCTTCTTTAGTAGGAAATTTTACCGACCCTCTACCGTGAGCTTCCACCAATGCTCCGTTTCTAAGCTTCACTTTAGTTCCATCAGATATGTCAAAGGTAACAAACAATGTTTTCATCAATCGCCATGTGCCTTGTGCACACACTATCAACATAACATTTACATTGGTCAATATGTGATGTGTGTGAGTCAATGAAACATCCTCCTATGATTTTCCAACCTAGTGCACATTTGTAAAATTCACTCGATGGGAAGAGTGGCCACTTTGATTTTGCTTTTGCCTAAAGTACTTCTCAATGTGACCATACATCTTACAATATCTACATTTAATTGGTGACTTCTTTGAATTATGCCAACAATTCTTCTCTAAGTGGTTTGTCTTCTTACAGATGCCACAAGGTGGAAATTTTCCTTTTATCGACAAATCACCTTGATTTTCACCATATTTTACCTCTCCAAATTTATCCAACCAGTCTTTTCATCTTTTCTTTTGATTCTTGAATTTATGCCTTGCTTGAAAGGCGTCTTCTACTATCCCTTGACTTCTCATTGTGACCCATTTCTCTAGTACTTGCACTTTGGAGATTAGCTTGGCTATTGTAAGAGTAGTCAAGTCATAAGACTCATCAATAACTGAGATTTTTTATTAAAACTTGTCTAAAAGGGATGATCAAGATCTTCTCTACAACTTTCTGTTCTGTAAAGGTTTCACCAAGTATTCTTATCTGGTTCACAATCTCAATAAGCTTTACTGAGTATTCTTTCACACTAACTAAGTCTTTCATATTCAAAATATGCTCTGATTCCATGTTACAACAAAAAAGAATAAGAACTTCAGTTCTATAAGGTGTAAGTTTTCATGAGTTCAATTTTTTTTTCACATGATGTTTTATTATATATGTTGTGTATGTAGATAAACAGTGAGAATTATAACCACATAATAAGCAAAATATCTCACCAAACTATGTACCTATGTGGTTAACTAACCACCACTCTTTTAAAGTAAAAACTAACATCTCTACTACAAAATATCTCCAACCTAGAAATTTCTGGACAATTCTTACTTTTCTAACATATCTAGTACAATATTTCTCCAACCTAGGAGTTTTTTGACAATCCTTACTTTTCTAATATATCTAATACAAAATATATCCAATCGAGGAGTTTCTAAGAAAATCTTTGTTTTCTAAAAGATTCTTCATCTTTGGATTCAATGTGATCACTGTGTAGGTTATTGGGCTGTATATCTCAGTAGTTTCAAAAAATTGCAATGCAACATGTGTGACTTCCTCTTCAATCACTATCCACGACTTCTTAAAAAAGTGGGAATTGAATCCATCACACCCCAGGGCTTTATTATCATCTATTCCCAGCAGAGCTTGTTGTACTTCATCTTTGCTAACTGGTCTGATCAAAAACCTTTGTTGTTCCCTAATTAGAATTTTTCCCCTATTCATAACCTCCACTCAGAACAGGTAATGTCCTCGGTGCTGTACCTAATAAACCGTTATTGAACATTGAGATTTCCTCTTTGATAGCACCGTCTGTTTGTAATAGTCGTGCATCTTTTGTGATTGATATCATTATTTGATTTTTGGCTTGTCTTTTTTTAGGCATGCAAAGAATCATTAGGTGTTAGAGTGTCTTTTTTTCAACCACTGTACTCTGGATTTCTATATCATTATACTTTCCTCATCTAGGATCCACTTCTCTAATTCCTATTTCAATTGTTTCTCCACATGACATTGATTCTGGATCCTTGTAGGATCACTGTGGGTCTGGTAGTTTCTTAACGCCACCCGAGCGCAATCATTTTCTCTTAAATATTTCCAAATTTCTTCTTTGCCATGTTCTTCATTACTATATTTATTTTCTTCAATTTGAGACAAACCTGATACATAGTTTTTGCTGCGGTTCTTCTATTCCAGCACTCCTCTACTTCTGTGATAAAATTTTTATGTCATGTAGGTATAAAATCGAAAAGGCTCTGAACCCTTTCCATCACGTTCGTCCATTTTTACACTATGTGGTCAGTGATCTTAAAAGTGGGGTTCCAGGATTACACCCTTTATGAGTGACCATTGTTGAACCCATTCAGCATTAACAGTGATCCTGTCTATTTTTCTATGTGTGTGGCTGTTTGTTCAGTGAACTATCTACCCACGGTTTTTATTTAAGTCAGACTATTATGAAGCAGAGAGTTGTCAAAGTCTCTAGTTTCAGAATCTGTCACTTGGTTGCCATTTAATCTATCCTCAACTTTGAGTATGGCATTATAATCACCCATTAGCACTAGGGGTGCTGCGGCATTGTTGATCACTGCTTCTATGTCACCCCATAAGGCCCTTATATCTGCAATTGTGTGTAACCCATACGCTGCTCCAAACTAAAATCCAGTGTTCAATTTTATTCTAGTACAATACCCAAAGATAAAGTGTTGGTGCACAATATAAACTCTCAAGTCGATTATAGAGTAGTGCAATAATACCTAAATTCTTCCCCTCTGATCGGCATTGTAGTTCGCAGCCCATCTCAATCTATCCCTAAGCTTCTCTATGATATTTTGTGCTCTCTCTCTTCTTTGACTTTGTTTTCAAGAACAGCTAATAGAATTACATTATTTTCTCTACGAAATGCTTTCTTCTCCTGTTTCTTATACACTTAACTCATGCCTATTTCATTCCATGCTATTATGCTCATTAAAACTGAATTTTGTGTTGCGCTATTCCTCCTCCACTTCGTTAGCCATGTACCCCAATCTCCTCCATTATTTCCATATGAGCAACCTATGTAACAGCTTGTGTAAGTGGTGTGAATGAATTAGATGTCTGCAGTCCCTTATCCGTGTTCATACCCACGTTTGTCATATCTTTATTTGCAGAGCTCTTCACTGTTTCCTGCCAACCATCATTACTAGTGATCTCTGGCTCAATAATTTGTGTTATTTCACTTCCTTGCGCATTAATGTTGGGCTTGGTTGGTGGGTCCAAAACACGTTTCATATTCCATTCCTTTCTAGATGGTGCTTGGTTTACACGCTCCTTTTTAGCTTACTTCATACCTGTATCTCTCCATGCGCTACAATTGTTCCTTAATTGACAACACTTCTGACAATAGACAGGATGCCAGTCATACACTATCTTCTGATCAATAATTTTCCCTTTAGGATCCCCAATTGTGATGGCTTCCGGCAAAGGTTTTGCTACATCCATTTGAACAAATATTCGTGTATTTGATATCCTATCAATATTCGTCGTGCAAGCATCTGCATATAGTGGAGTTCCTAGGTCGCTTCTGATTATACTGAGGGCTGTGTCACTCCACCAATTTAGTGGTAGATCGGTAGTTTTACCCAAATTGGAACAGCATTCAGTACTTCGTCTTTGAAATTAAAACCAGTAGACCGTGGCTTAATAATGATTGGTCGATTGAAGATATTGTAAGGCCCTGCCAGCAATACCTCATCTCTATCACGCACACTATTGAATTAAATCACACACAAACCTTCATTGTGGTAGAACACCATTGGTTTCATCACAAAAATTCCACTGCCTTGCTACAAATCTTTCAATAGCTCCAATTGACGGTGTGTTTCCTACCACGTAGAGTACAAGTACCTTTTGCCATTTCTCATTTCCTTCATCCATGTCTTCACTTTTGAACCGGATAAGTACTTTTCCCTCTTGTATGATTGGTGGTGGATAGCTTAGATTCATCCCCTGTGCTGTCATTTTGTTCTGGTCAAACAGTCTCACCCATGCTCGTTCATCCTCATTTTGCTTTAATTCGTCTCTCTGTCTTTATCTAGTCGTCTCCTTCTCTGCTACTGACAACACCTCTTTCACCGATTCTTCACCATTACTCAATACTGGTCTTAATGCGTGAGTAGTAGATGTTGATGAATTTCCCTTTTCTATTAGCAATACTGATGTACTAGACCTCTGTTTTCCTTACACAAGTCCGGTAGCCTGTAGAAGTGGCCATCCTCCTTCATCCTCTAAATCGAATTCCTCATCATTAACATTCTTCTTTAGATTATCCATTTCCTTCCCCTTCATAGTTATATTATTACCTCGCCTTCGCACAATTACTGGTGGTGTCTTAGTGGTAGTTTTCCTCGGCCTTCACCTTTCCATAGCTGGAGCTGTGCAGGTTAACTCCTAACGTGCGCCGAGAGAGAGAAGAGGAGTTCCTTCTTTGAGTTTTCTCAGTGTCTTGATTGTTCATTATTGATCACACTTAGTACTGGTGAGTCCTCATGTTTCTAGGACCGAACCTTTTATCGCTTTCTGTGTTACTTTTCAATCCTAATAACATGTTACATGGTGTTTTATCCTTTAGGCCTTCTTGGAACACACACACGTATCTTTAAAGCAAGGAGCAGATTGATATTACTAGCTTTTTATTTACGAATTAAGATCCATATATACCAATTGCCCTAGTCAACGTGTCTTGATAGAGAGGAGTGTGGCTCCATATGCTTGGTAAGTGACACCTCGTTTCAGAAACCTCATCCCCGAATATGTAAGCTTTTGGGTCATGTTTGTCTTAGGATGGCAATTATGACAGGGAAAAACTCATTGAAATCAATTGTGGTCATTTATACCATGTTGATTGTATTAGTGAGCGGATCAAGCTCAAGAACTTTTGTCCTATTTGCTAATGGGATGTAGGTGCAACAATCAGTTAAATTTTTTGTTGGATGGACTAACAAATGGAGTGTTCTCATTGGGCTCAAGAGAGTTGAGTTAAACCTAAAAATAAGGAACCATTCTATGTTTGAGAAAAACCATGGTCTTTTAGTTTAATATGTTTTCTTTCTTTTTCAATGATACTAAGTTTTATCCGGACTTTGAGGCCAAACATAATTTTGTATTCATGTTGGTCTGAGTTGTTTATATTCAAAAAAATTTGTTCATAATCAATGTTTACTGCAGGTATTTACAACCTCTTGATTCTTAGCTTTGATTGTCTCTCGATTTTTTTCGTATATGGAAGGCAGGCATTCTATTCAATTAAACACCAACAAGAAGAAAATAAATTATTGTCAATCCAAACCATCAATTAAAAAAATGGATAGGCTAATTCAAATCTCTTAGCTTCTTTGCTGCCATAATCAGAGTGATAACCATAGAAATTGGAAGCACAAAAATTTGGTTGAGAGAGAGATTTGCCATAAGAGAGCATCTAGGTTTAATTAGTGGCAGTTAGTTAATTGCCACTATGCTTCTATAGCGATTATTTTATTTAATTATAAAAATGTTAAGCAAAAGGTGCAAGGCTCAAATAACTTGAATCGACTATGCCAATTAAAAAATATATCCGATTGTTTGAACACTAATATGATATAATTGACATGATCTAAGATATTCTTATGCATTAGTATGATAATTAATTCCAGTTTTTATTTCCTTTTCATTTTGTTGTCTTCAACATTATCTAAATTGAACATGTTTCATGTTTGTCATTTAAAATACATATACATGCCCTTCTCACGGGGCGGGTATATTGTTTCCGGTCAGATAAATTATAATATCTTTTTATTTTACCCAATAAGAAAAAATGAATCATATTAATTAACTTTTTAATAAATAAATAATGAGGGAACTACTAGTTTCAAAGATATAAGTATTCCGCAAAGGTGAATGAAAGGTATTTCAATCGTTTTCCTATAGTTCAACATATTCTTAATTGACAATGCTTGAATTTTTTTTCCATTGTTAAGAACTTTACTGTTAGGTGGAGAATTCAAGTGTACTTTATAGTGATAAAATTATCACATGTTTGATAAAAATTATCTGAAATAACAAAAAAAGTAAAGAAAATTATATTACTTTCTTTTCCAAAAGGATTGTACTGAATCATATAAATACTTTTTACATTCTAATAAAAAAAATCTTAAATTGTTAGATGATTTTTAGTGATTTTTAACATAGACTTGTGGATCCACCTAGTTGAGAGGTTCTATACTCTGGCAAGGTATAGGACAGTTCCGGCAGCGTGGACAAGACGTTGTATCATCACTTAGCTCAAAGTGATGGTTCTCGGTTAGAGAAACTCCACAGAATTAAATTACTTTATATGTAAATTAAGTTGTTATTTACTGTTTGAATGTTTTATATAAATTTCACCTTTAAGGTTGTTGATTTCTACATTGAGTTGAGTAAAGTTCATGTAAGTGATGTCATGCTTAGTTTTTCCCTCGGATGCTCGTAAATTCAATGTATAAATGTAATTTGTCCTGCATCATTTTATGATGCATATATAGGTAATCATGATAAACATCGAGCTCCTCATTGACCCAGTTGAGCACTCAAAGTCAGTTTGTGAGCCTTCTTTTTTTTTTTGGAGACCCATTTGGTTATACTTTGCTTTATTGCTTTTGGTTATTTCAGCTTTTAGGATGATTAGGGGTCATGTCCCGACATCCCTCTTGGTATCTAGAGGTTTCATAGATAGTTGTATATGAGTTCTTTAGTCCTGATATTTCAGTTGTTCAATTTTAATGACATGAGTTGCCATTTTGCTAATATGAATGTTATTTTCTAGGCATTCTCAGTTTATCTATTCAAACAGCTTGTTTAAGATTATATTTAAGTATATTTTCTATTAGGTAAGTCTTCAGCTGAAATTCTAGACAGGGATAGGGTTCGCTTGGAGCCAACAATAGTCTTGAGTGTCAGTCCCACCCAGGGTGAAGGCTCAGGCGTGATGATGGACACATTGCCCGTCAGTGGCTTCTGTGGTCCAACACCTAGTTATACTTCCTTGAACACTCCATCAACGCCTTCACCTACGACTTGCCAATTGACTGACGACTTGTAGTTGGGCTCGTTTGTTTCCATTTTCCTTTTGCTTTACCTACTTTCAAAGCTAACTATTCAAAACCTATTGGTTGTAAAATTAGATCAAAATACTATCACATCAAATAATAAAGTTCCCAAGATCCATGCAAAAATCTAAGTCGAATGCATCAAAAATGCCATAAATAACACAATAAACTCTAAACAACATCGATGTAGAAGCAACACATAAATTCAAGAAATCACATGACATTTCTATGAATTTCCCTATTTTAATTCATTTTAGATCATTGAAAATCTTCTCATTTACATTCAACAAGCTAAATCATTCGGATCAAAACATGACATAGACATAACAATAGACATCATCACATACACAAACAACAATTACCAAGATACCAATTTTTCAACAATGCAACTTGTGCCCTTACAACAAAGACATCCCTTTTCAACAAAAAAAATTCAATGTTTTAGGTAGGGACTCAGTACTGATGCTTCAATATGCGTATCTATTATATTTCTTGATCAACGACACTAAGCTACGTTTTGAGTATCTACAAATGAAGCTAGTAACGAACCAAACCAAGGGTTTGGGTCTTGTCCCAAGGGAGTGGTAGTGAAATTAGTAGCTACTTAGAGTTCCATTCTAGATAGTAATAGCTCAAGACATTTTTGAGTTAAAAACAAATTAAAATCAATTTGTAACACTAAAATGGTAATATCGAAAAATGGGTTTTGTCAAAAGCAATAGAATAGCAAAACTAAAGGAGAAAGCAAGTACGAGAGAGAGTTCTTGGTGTGTGACCATAATACATGTTGACACAAACTAATGGGTAGATGCTTTCAATAGGAAAATTCGCAAGACAATGGTGACTAGGCTAAGCTTTAGGTGAAAGTAAGTTCCCTCTCTTGAAACTTACCCCATATCAAATGGGTTCCTCTCGAACATCCACTCATTTAAACTAACCAGCCTATGCCTTACCCACACCTTGACCATTCAGTAGATGGTGCTTGGATATGGGACTAGCGCTCACCCTCTCGGGCTGAATCTCATGTCGAACCACTCCTTAGGCCATCACTCTGGTGGTGTTAGTTTCGTGACCTCCATTCTTGGGCAAGCCGAAAACACAATGGTGGTTTTTGTATTTGCAACTACAAACCCATTAAATTAACCAACAACCACTAGGTGAAATCACCATTAAAATACATCTAATCCTATCGGCAAGCAAGACCCAATAGTAATATCAACACATATTTGCTAAATCACACCGAAAGAATAGGATTTTTTAGCCACACATCAAACAATAAGAAAATATACTTAAAATGATAAAGGAATCAGGTGTGTATAAGTGATTTAACCTTTAAAATAGCAATGGCAGGTAAATGGAGAAGACCCACTTCAAAGATTGGAAGAAGAACTTCTTTATTTAAGCTTCCTCAAAACCTTCTCCAAACTTGAGAGAAAAACTTAAGAACATAGTTTCTAGAATAAAATATTAAGTGGATATCTTTTTACTCTCTAAAATTCTTTCTAATTAATAAAAGAGTTCAGTATTTATAGGCTTCCGTTTAAGTGCTGGTGGATCCATTCAACATCTTTAGTCTTGAATAGAGTTATTCGGGGACTCACCCTTTCAATGCTTCGCCGCCATTTGTTACTCGCCATAATATTCATGCATGTTGTAACGTTATGCGGAATAAATCTACTTCGCGAAACTATTCGCGAAGCGCCGACTACTTCTTTTCATTGTCGTTTGATCCACTTCCTTCAGGATTCACTTGCTATAATAGATGGCAGAACTTTACTATACGGCATAACGCCAAGGGTGCTTGGCAATGCATACTTTGAATCTTTAGCTATTTTCTTCCGTTTTGCGCCTAAGTGTCCATGCTCCTACAAAATCCCCAAATACCTGAAACTTAGAAGTTTATATCAGATATCAAGATAAAATACACAATTGAGGACACTATTTGATTAAAATAAGTCCTTATGTGAATCCAATTTGTGGACTCATCAATACCCCGTACTTAAACTTTTGCTTGTCCTGAAGTGACTCAAGTTCGGTATTCTCAAATAGTGCTACAAAAGACTGAATCATGAATGTATACACCAAGACTCAAACTACTCTTTCATAGCTCAATTATATACTCATAGATTCGAGTTGTGTCACACCGTTACCAAAGATTCTTGAGCTCATAATACTTTCTACTAATGCAAGTTCGACCTCAACAAAAGTATCTACATGCCCTTACACAAAGAATGATTACATTGTCACACACATAGATTTATTAACTTAGTATCAGGAATCTGATGTAACGCTCACACTCAAAAAGAGGAACACAATGCATGTTTTCACCTATAGGTTTGCCCTTATTTTCTAATTGACCTTCGGTCAAGATCAAAAATGTCTTTCTAAGGTCTGTAATGGGGATTAGTGCAAAGGTATGGTCATTTGGGCTTCGTGACTTTTTCTCTAACGAGATGTGATTTTCTTAAGCTATCCCTTATCTTTTTTTCTTAATCCTTAGTCAAGTACTTCGAGGTCATCTTTTATTTCCCTTCATGGATTGATTTGAAACCCAATTTCTTTTCACTTCGTCCTTTTATTTCACGACATTTCTTTTGTTTTGTTTTTTTCTTTTCTTTTCTCTCTCTATTTCTTCTCCTTTTTTTGTTTGGAGGGCTTCCATTTCTCTGCAATACCATGGGTTTGCGAGATTTCTCTTGCACTTCTTGACTTCTTCTTTCCCTTTTTACCACACCCCAACTTAGGTTTTTGGCCTATGTTTTTATATTCACTTGTATCTGATCTCCAAAAGGATTATAGGTGATGGATAACGTAAGATCTAGGTTTCTGCAAGGTTTTTTCAAGGAAGAGGTAAGTCTCAAAGGTTGTTCAAAAGAGTTTCATTCACTCACGGGTACGCCATAGAGGTATGTGTAACAGTTGGCTCACTCTCTTAAGAATTTCCTAAGATCATGTTAAGAGGATAATTTTCGAAATCAATTAGACTAACCGAGAAAATTCCAGTTTTATTCATACAATGTAAAAAGTAAACTCATCACACAAGGAAGTGCACTAAAGTCAAACAGGAAAACACACTTTTGCTAGTGTGTAATGGTCATTGCAAAAGAGTTAATTTGATAATT
This sequence comes from Solanum pennellii, assembly GCF_001406875.1. Classification (NCBI taxonomy): domain Eukaryota; kingdom Viridiplantae; phylum Streptophyta; class Magnoliopsida; order Solanales; family Solanaceae; genus Solanum; species Solanum pennellii. The sequence goes on along the minus strand of NC_028637.1, from coordinate 78,070,439 downwards.
GGCTAATCACAACAAGATGCAAAGAGTTTCCGTAACTTCATTCGTTCTCATTGTACCTGCACATTCATGTTTCTTCAATTTAGAGCACTGCTTAAGTCCGAGACTTAAATTTTTACAGGAACAACCACTTTTAGCACAAGAGGTGGCAAAATTTTCAAAAGTGAAAATTTTTCGGAAGGGTAAAAATTATTGTGAAATTAGGACCCAAAAGAGAGCCATAAGCTCAAACATTTGCGAAAACAATTTTAAAACACAATTTAAACAAACAACGCAATCATATATCAAAACATATAAATATTCAGTACAACAAACAACAAAATAAGGTGGGCCTCACCCCACCACAAATAAAAGCATTTGTCCTCAAGTGCAGTTTATATGATACACAGAAGTTATATGGAGAAGAGAGTAAGGAGAGAAATCCTATTCAAGTTGTTTTTTTGTGTGTTGGTGTGTTTCTCCCATTGGAAACAGCAGAGGTTACTCTTCATAGAAATTAGTATTTGTGACATCCGGGGAGCACCCCCTAGACTTGTCTGGCATCATTACATTCATAGGATAAAAACAAGAAAAATTTAAAACTTTTAATTACTTATACATGTAGGTTTACATAGACCTCTGCATGCACATAATAGTTATATCGAATATACATATACCCTTAGTATAGAAGATTACTTAGTCTTATACTTTTATTGCACGTATATTATAAAATATAAGATAATTTGAAATGGATGTCTCATCTCACAACCATCTAGCAAGAGTATATTAAATTGGGACTATCCCATACATCAATGTAATAAAGTCACATATAGGCTATACAACGTTTAGTACTCAAATGAAAAGGAAAGAAAATACGAGTCTTAAAACTAAAACAACTTAATAGCTTGATAGTGGCATTGCCCTCGGAAAGTAAGGACCTACCCAACTTGGATGAATAAGAATTCTAAGCCTTCCATCAATGTCTTCTTAAAGCCCTTCAACGACTGGAACCTAAAATGTTGGGGAAAAGGGAGAAAATGGGGTTAGTACACCACTTGTACTAAGTATGAGACCACATGCACACATAATATCAAAGCATGCTAAAAAGGAACATATTATTAAAACATGCTATTTATCGTTTAGAAAGTCTTATGCACATTCAAGAAGACCATACCAATCAATACGACATATTCATTAGGTCTAAACCATGTACATCAAAAGAATAACAATGCTAAGTCTAGTCAAGTTAACATGCATATCACATAATTGGACACATACCCAAGCAACTCTATCATCAAGTCATAATAACAACAAGCATGAATAAGAGTTCATTATAACATAACCAAAGCAAGAAAACTGCCCATGAACCCTTATTAAGTCAACATGTGCAATCACCAAACAAAGCTCCATAACCTTAGTCAATGAAGTGACCCAACAAGAATCAGGACCAACATCTAACTTCTCATTGCATGTCATTAAGAGCACATATTATAATCTTTTAACAATGAAGACCAACACATATTCATAAGTGAAACTAATCATCATATAGTATCAACAATATGCAAGATCATCATATACATATCATGTACCATTATAAGCATATACATATATTATAACAACCTTCTAAAGTTTCCTTCTAGGAAAACTAGTGCAAGGCATACGTAGAGTCCCATACCCTACCTAGTATAAGTCTAACCTCTTAAATCCCTTTAGTTGGTTTGTACTTCATTACTTCAGTTTAGTTTAGGGAAAACTTGACTTAACCGACATAGACCAAAAGACCTAAGTGTGGAATCCGGTGTTGTGAAACCTTACACCGATGGAAGGTGGTATACCGGCTAAAGTAAAATCAAATATAAACGTAGCTTTCTAGGTGGATCCACTAGCTAGTCTTCATATGGGGGTAACATAGTTCACGAATTAAGATATAGGTATAATCCCTGTACATGCCACTTGGCAATTGAAGCCTCATCTTATAGGAATCCGTTGGGTGAGTATCCCGCATTGGGAGTCAACACCTCATGTGGAACTATAAGGTGAATCTTCCTCTATGGAAAGTCAACACCTCCCATTGTCAAGTTCACTCGGTGGTAAGCTAAGTCCCTTTTGAAATGTCTTTAATGTATTTATTAATCATCATAGATTAAGGTAGGTCATAGGGTCTATCCCTTGTATAGTCATCATTATCATAACTCAATAATAATTTCATGAGTCAGGTCCTTTCATTACAATTCATATAAGTGAGCTTACCATATTTACATGTCACTTCATAATAAGGCACATTGGTAAATCATCACCATCCTTATAACATTTACGTCTTAGCTAACACCTCACAAACAATAGTCAAGACATTCCAATTCTACATCTTACCAACCCTATCAATCTTAATACAAGATATAGCTCAATGCAATATCATCACTTAATCACAATTTACCACGATTGATGTAAGGAATAGGAATTTCAAGACTTACCAAGTCTCCTTCATAATCCATCATCAAGGTTTTACCATAAATACTCAGATAAACCCAATAAGGGTTATAAAATCACCATAAATCAATAATCAACATGATAACAAAACCAATTGAACCACTATATCACAATTCATCACTAGTTCATAGCTTAAGTTAAAAAACTTAGATCAAAGTCATAATTTAGATCAATCACTCAGGAACTAGAACAATAGGACTATAATAGATCCTAATATATTTATAATTTATACAATAACATCATATAGTAGTAATTCAATCAATAACCAATTCAATTAAACCAGTACAAGACAATTTATATCAAGATCACAACGTAGGATTACGTGGTAAAGTTCCTCTTCTAGAAACTAGACCAATCCATCAAGAAATAGCATAATTAAGTTATAATAAATGTTAATATATTCATAATATCCATAAGAAACTATAAATGAAGTAATTCACAAGATCAATTTCAAGATTGGGAATGATCCATATGAAAACTCAACTGTGGAGATAAATTTGATGAAACCCTCTGAGGATAGAGGTCTCAAAGTTGAAAGGAATCTCATACCTTACTAGTTGATGAAGATTGATGGAGAAATTCGACCCTTTTCAGCTCTTGAACCCACCCCTAGATTGGTCTTCAATGGAGTTCTTCAACTAGAGAGAGAAAGAAGAGAGAAGGAAGAGATATTGGGTTTTGGAATTATAAGAGTTTAGGTTAGAGTCTTTATATAAGTTGTTAATTAACTTAATTAGACTTACACTAACCCCTAATTAACCCCTAACTAATTCACCTTGGTAAATGAATTATTTCAAAACGTGCAGGAAAAGACAGCCTCACAGACGACACAACGATCGACGGATCGTGTGTCCAGCGACAAGCATTGTGCACCTCCGTGAGGAACATCCGTCGATGAGTTCAGAGACTTGTCAAAAATCTAACTTTGCCAAAATTCTAAGTGTCCATTGGTGGAGGCAATTGACGCCCCGTCGATTGGACCACAAGCTGTCTGTGGCATCCGTTGGTGACACTGTCCATTGACATATTTTATTCACTTTTGTAAGGGTCCACCTCAAGGGCCCCTAGTTGGTCCTTGGGGAGTTGTGCCCCCAATTTTTGACTATGAACTAACTCTAATTTGTGTTAGACAACCTTTCACTAATTTTCATCATTTCCCTACTTCTAAAAGCTTGTCAAATAGTCTAAGGCATGATAGTACCTCATTGACCTAGTTTCTAATTCTCATGGACGTTCTTGGATATTTTTTCGTTTCTAGACCTTATAAAGGACTCATATACATTGTAATAGACCTTAAAAACAGTGTGTAAACCTTTTGAAACTCATTTTAGCCTCTACAACACGTCTTAGATTTTTGGATTGTTAGATTATCCTCCCCTTAGAAACATTCGTCCCCGAATGACACTAAATCTTAGAAAGGAAGGAATAGACTCAAGACTAGCAACCCAACCATCAACAATACATTTTATAATATCATTTACACAAGGCAATTCAAAACTTCAATTACCACACATAAGGCTCAAAATCACACTATGAGGAATTTCCTTCTCACAACAACAACATGGTCTCAACATACCTTACATAAGTCAATTATGCCAAAGTTCAACTTACGAACATGCTACATATCATTTCATAAAGACTCACCATATCAAAATGCACAACATAACTCAAAACAAGCCAAAAAGTAATATTCTCAATTCAAAAGTACATTTCACTGTTACTTACTGTAATGACTCCAAAAAATGCATATATTTGAAAATATCATCAAAAATAAAGAAACTTCAATTTTATTCGTTATTTCATCATTAATGGGATAACTAACCTTAGTTATCAAATATGTGATGGTAATGTGACTTTATCTCGGCCTCAGTCTCCCATGTTGCACCCTCAACTAGGTGATTCTTCCATTACACCTTTACGGAAGCCACCTCTTTGTTCCTCAATTTCTTTACTTGCCTATCAAGGATTTAAACCGGAACCTCCTCATAAGAGTGGTTATCCTTCACACCAAGACCCTCAATAAAAAGAATAGACTCGGGATCACCGATACACTTCTTATGGATGAAAACATGGAAAACTGGATGTACCGAAGACAATTTACTAGGGAATTTCAATTCATAGGCAACCTTACCAACCCTTTGCAAGATTTAATGGGGACCCACATAATGAGGACTCAATTTGCCTTTCTTGCAAAGTCTTACCACCCCTTTCATAGGCGAAATTTTTAAGTACACCTTATCACCTTCTTCAAACTCTAAATCCCTTCTCCTATGATCAACATAAGACTTTTTCCGACTATAGGCCATTTGCAAGCGATTTCTTATGATATTGACTTTCTCCAAATTCTTATAAATCAAATCAGGACCCACAAGTGAAGACTCACCCACTTGAAACCATCCAAGGAGATCTACATCTCCTACCATACAAGGCTTCATAAGGAGCCATAGATATAGATGAATGATAGCTATTGTTATAAGAAAACTCCACCAAAGGCAAATGCTTATCAAATTTCCCGTAAAATCAATAATAAAAGCTCTAAGCATATCCTCAAGGGTTTTAATAGTACTCTCTGCTTGACAATTTGTCTGGGGATGCTAAGCGGTGATTAGGTTCCCCTTAGTACCCAACCCTTCTGGAAATGACCTCTGAAACCTAGATGTGAATTGTGAACCCCGATCCGATATGATGGATAGAGGAATACCGTGGCGATATACAAACTCATCTATGAAGATCCTTGCATAATCTTCCACCAAATAAGTAGACTTGACGGGAATGCAATGAGAGGATTTGGCCAACCTATCCACAACCACCCATATAAAGTCATATTGCTTTTGTGTCTGAGGCAAACGTACCACAAAATCCATGTTGATGTCTTCCCACTTCCAAATAGGAACTTGGATTTCTTGTAGTAAACCAACCGGCTTGTGGTGTTAATCTTTCACTTGTTGGCAATTTGGACACTTAGCAACAAATTCCGTTTTGTCCTTTTTCAAACCTTCCCACCAAAACACTTCCCTAAGGTCATGGTACATATTTGTCGAACCTAGATGATTGGAGTAATGGGACCCATGAGCTTACTCAAGAATCTGATTCCTCAAACCATATACATAAGGAACACACTACTTTCCTTGATACCTCAAGACACTATCACCCTCTAAGGAAAATGACTCATTAAGCTTTCCAAGAACCGATTCTTCAATTCCATCAATGGTTGATCAAGTGTTGTTTTCACTTCACCTCAACCACTAATGATGACTCAAAATTACGATAGACCATAAAGCCACTATTTGGAGAATCTCCAACCTCACACTCAACCTAGACAACCTATGAACATCTCTCACTAGGTCTTCTTGGATTCATCTATGTGAGACACACTACCATTGGTCATACGTCTTAGAGAAGTTGCAACCACATTGGCCTTGCTGGGGTGATAGAGTACACTCATGTCGTAATCTTTCAACAATTCCAACACCTTCTTTGTCGGAGATTCATATCCTTTTGAGTAAACACATATTGGAGACTATTGTGGTCGGTATACACATAAACATGAATTCATACAAGTAATGCCTCCATATTTTAAGACAAATAACACGGTCGCTAACTCAAGATCATGAGTTGGATAGTTCCTCTACTACACCTTAAGTTGCCTAGAAGAATAGGCTATTACTTTCCCATGTTACATAAGTACACACCCTAAACCCACTCGGGATGCATCACAATACACAACGAAGCCCTTTGTACCCTACGATAAAGTCAACACCAGAGCGGAAGTAAGCCTATCTTTCAAGATTTGAAAGATTCTCTCACATGCCTCCGACCACTCATATTTCTTACTCTTTTGGATAAAAGTAGTCAAAGGAGATGCAATGGACGCAAAGACATCCACAAACCTCCGAAAATAACCTTCTAAACCCAAGAAACTCCTAAAGTCTATCGGAGTCAATGGTCTAGGCCAATTTTTCACTTCCTCCATTTTCCTTGGATCAACCTCAACTCACTCTGTAGAGATGAAATGACCAAGAAATGCCACCGACACCATCCTCAAATGGTTCATGTGATCACCCTTATTTTCTGAATATACCAAGATGTCGTTAATGAAGACAATGACCAATGACGCTAGGTAATTGTGGAACACAGTATTCATGAGATCCATAAACGCCGCCGGGCATTAATGAGACCAAAGGACATTACAAAGAACTCATAGTAACCATATCTAGTCTGAAATGCCATTTTTGGTATATCCTCACCTCTCACCCTAAGTAGATGATACCCCGATCTCAAGTCAATCTTAGAAAAGTAGATTGCCCCTTGGAGTCGATAAAAAAAGTCATCAATCCGAGGGAGAGGCTACTTGTTCTCAATAGTGACTTGGTGATAATCGATATACCTTCTAAGGGAACCATCCTTCTTCTTTACAAAAAAAATCGGAGCACCCCATGGAGAAATACTAGGTCTTGAAGCATTTATTTAGTAAATCTTTTAGTTGAGCCTTCAACTCTTTCATTTATGCCGGAGCCATCCGATAATGAGGAATTTAAATGGGATTTTTATCCGGTAACAAGTCGATACCAAAATCGATTTCCCATTCGGGACGAATACCGGGAAGATCATTAGAAAAGACAGCCGGAAATTCCCTCACTGTGGGGACTGACTCAATGGGAGGAATTTCGAAGTCTAAATCTTGGACTCCTACTATATGGTATAAACACCCTTTTGAGATGATTTTTCATACTTTCAAACAAGAAATGATATGAACTCTAGGAATAGAATTTCCCCCCTTCCACTCCAAAACGGGCTCATTTGGAAAGTTAAATTTCACAACCCTTGTTCTACAATCTATAGAGGCAAAGCAATCATGCAACCAATCCATACCAAAAATTACATCAAAATCAAGCACATCAAGTACTACAAGTTCAACATAAGTTACTCTATTGGGAAACATTATAGGACAATTTCTATACACCCTTTTGGCAACAACCGACTCATCCACCGGGGTAGACACCGTAAGAGGTTCATGCAAGATATCACGCAAAATGTAAAACTTTTTAGCTATTAGAAGAGTAATGAATGACAAGGTAGCACTGGTATCAAGTAAAGCATATAAATCAATAGAAAAGACTTTCAACATACCGGTCACCACGCCGGTGGAAGTCTTTTGCTCACCCCTAGAGCGGAGAGCATAAAAGCAATTCTTCTTCAGAGCATCATTTGAACCACTTGCTTGAGCTTGACCACTACCGTTGTCTTGAGCCCTCACATTAGGAAAATTCCTAACTTTGTGGCTACTCTTGCCACAACCAAAAAAATTGCCCGTTTCAACTAAACATTCACCTAAATGACCCTTTCCACAGTTGGCACAAGTAGGCTTCTTGTTTGGTAAACTTGTATCGCTTCCCTTATTAGACTTAGGGTTAGACACCTTATCCTCCCTAGCCTTAGGGAACATTGGAAGGAACTTGATTAGTGTCACATCCCGAAAGCATACCCTAGAAGTTAGGGTCAATCTCGGATTGCGACCGGCGTACTTGACCTCTTAGAGGTCTTGCACAAGTACTTACATATCATTTATCACATATACATAATGAAAAGTAGTGCAGAATTAAAAATTTCACAAAACAGTCTTAAAAAATCTCTTTCATATAAAGTCATAGGAAACACTAAGTCTCAATTACATCAAACTTAAGACACAAGAATACTTTTAGGACACGACCCATACACAATACTAATATAGAAATACTTAGTCTATTAAAATATTTCAATAAGAAACATAAAAGACATCTATGCCCTTGAATCGAATGAGGACATACTTCGACTTCACTTGAATGATGCTACGATCCAAGTCTTGCTTCCCAAATGCTTCTCACATACCAACAACTATAGAGATAGATAAAAGCATGGATTAGTACAACCACATGCACTAAGTATGACATAATGCATAGAAATCATGAAAACGGACATTAATTAGTTTTATGCATCTTTTCATTTTAAAATCATATTATAATCATAAGAAAAACATTTAACAACTTAGAAACATATAGGATAACATTTAATCAATTAATCACATTTTTGGAAGTACTTTACAGTAGCTTCATTTCATTGTACAATGAAGTTCTTCATTGTTACAGTGGAATGCTTTTTTTTTTTCCATTTTATAAATTCTTAGCAAGTAGTCTTCTCACTAAAAGTTATCCTAAGAGTCACTTAAGCAACACCAAGAGAGACTGCCCATACAATCTCCCTAAGTTAACCTAAATGATCCTCAAGAATACTTATATTAAGACAGATACACACTAACAAGACATCAACACATCAACATATAGATAATATGACATTTTCATACCAAAGGCTATCAAAAGACTTACTTAAGTAAATAAAGAAGATAACGTCCATGATTGACCTCTTCAAGACAACCTAAATAAACCTTAAGACTACCTAAGTTTAGATCATGTCCACATAAATCAACATCTTCCCTAACTAGAGTCATTCTTAAGACTCATATAGGTAAGATACAAAGTGACCATTCATATGCCCCGTTCACACCTTAACTAGACAACCCTTGACTATTCTAGATAAGTATTTATTCATTTAACATACTTTCTTAACTTATGTCATTACATTCATTAGTTCATTTAGGAGACATTCAACACATAAAAACATTCAAGTAATGGTCTTGGACAAGACCTAGGAACTCTAACTAACACATTCAAAGCCTATTGTACAATGTCTAGATAGTGTCCCATACCACCACCTAAACTTCATAGAACTTCTCTAATGCTAATAGGTATTCCATATGATGAGAATAGGCAATAACTAACATAGACCATGGTAGAAAAAAATTGAACCCAAAGTTCTAACCTACTCCGATGAGGGTGTTCTACTTGCCAATGGTAGAACTTGGACACATTCCATGTAGGCATATGGTTAAGGAATATGAAGGGCATGCTTTGTAATCTAGTTTCATTCTTTAACTAGAACTACTTACCTTACCATACTCACTCGGTGCTATCCTTCGTTCTCATAGAGTAATTTTCACTTAAGGTTCATATAAAGGGGTTTCATATCAAGTTCATAACCCAATCACATTTACCCTACCAAAGAAAGGTCCACTAGGGATACCTCACAATGGCGACAAGAAGCTCATCATGAATTCCCTAAGGATTAGTATGATGTCGTTCCATTCAATTAACCGTAAGTTTATCATTCCTTTACTTTGAAGGTACCATTACAGTTTTCGACTTCAACATTCATAACCTTACCATTAGGTTCAAGGTTTCACATAAAAGACCCTCGTAACGTCATTTAAGGTCACATGTCATTCATACATTCAAGACTAAATGACTTTAGCATACTAAGTCAAGACATCACATATTCACTTTGATACATACATCAAGCAAGGGACACAAGTCAACCAAGACAAGATACCACATACTTCACTTTAACTCACAATACATGTCATTCTAGAAGCACATAGAAATAACCCTTGTCATCTTCAAGTCATCCTATATTAACATATAATCATACTTATGACCATCATAACTCATGTCAATTAGGAATAACATACATCAACTCTAAGACTATACACACAAAGCCATAGTCATACTCTAACATGATCACCTACATAACATCACTAGAATACATATACTTTCAGATTACTTAACATGTAGATAGATATTATGATACTTCACATAATCAACTACAAAAATAACAACATTACATCAAGTAGTTTTGTGACGAGGCCATGATCATCATATTACTTAATATAACACCGATAAGGCCATATCAATTACAAGTAAAGCATATAACACTGCCACCATAAGTGGACCATACCAATGACAACATAATTGAAGTCTAATAATCATAAAATAAAGTAAATAAGGCATATTACCACCAAATAATTCTCAACACCTCAAACCAATGCCAAATTACCCAATTCGATATCACAAGGCCCTTACCATTGGCCATAACCCACAATTCAACATAATTGTAACAATATTCATGAAACTAGGTCAAATTACTAAATATTCATAAATCTAATGCAACCTATATATCAATTTACTATAATTATTACATCAATCAATAGCTTATTTAAAACTACATCAGAATTCATGAACATTAGATCAATATAAAGTAACCCATAACTTAGTCAAAAACTAGGTTTCATCCAATTCATACGTTCATAGGTAATTTTAGTTTGAATTCATCAATAAAATAAAATTTCAATAATTATTAAATGTTTAGAAACCATTAATCCAAGAACCCATGGAATAGATCATAATATTGGACAATTCATCTTGAAAACTTTAGAAAACATCTTTGAAAGTTGGGCTCCTTGATGAAGAGATTTTCAAGGATAAAAATCATACCTTCATGAAGATAATTTTTATATTTTATGAAGAATCTCCACTCAATTCTTCAATCCAAGTCCTTATTTGAGTTTTGACTTTAATGGAGTTCTAGTGAATTTCTAAGGAATTTGGGGTTTTGATTTAGAATAATGAAATCTTCTAAGTGTTAAAGACTTACATACATGTTTGAAATACCTAAAATACCCCTTAGAAACATACAAACCTCTTATTTGTAAGTAGGGTTAAATTACAAGTTCACCCCTCACTTGGCAGTGACCTGCACGCAGGGACAGTGCCCATCGACGGTTGCCCATCCATGGTCCATCCCTTGACCAACAGACAGTCCTGTTGGTCCGTGGTCTGGCAATAAGGCCTATCTTGGGCTTCCTCTCCCACACACCTAAGTATCAATCAAAAAACCACATCAACAGGGCGTCAACTGACCCACCGTGCCTCGATTACCAACCGTTGGTTGGGCTATCTTGGACGGTTTTGGGCACCATGAAGGGTCCTTCCTCAAGGACCCTTGGATTGTCCTTGGGGATGTTTTCCCAGACGTTTCCAACCTAAATATGATCGTATACGATTTTAGAAACTCATACATGAATTTCACCCCAAAAAAACACGTAAAACTCGACGAAACATTCTTAGACACACAAGGTTGTGTATAGGAAACCTTTCGAACGTCATGGACGCTCTTGGACGTTTGACCTCCAAACTTCACGAAACTTGACACACTGCCTGTTTATACTATAATAACTCATTTAAGCACCTTATAAGCACATGAATCACATATAAACACATAAAACCACTTATGAGGCAGATAGGTGACTTAGTCGTCGAACGTCTTAGTCGTCCCTTGACATTTGACTTCCAATGCACCTAAACTCTTAGAAACTGCCTCAATACCACTTTATACACGTAATTAGTACCTTATACCATCATTACCAACATGTTACATGTTATGACTTACTTCACCTAAGTCATTCTCGAGGTCTTACAATTAGACATCCTCTTCTTGAACCTAGGCTTGTCTTGGATATCAAGACTACCCTTTGACGAACCACCATCAAAAGATCTTGCCTTCTTGGAATCTGTACTTTTTATCTTTTCCCTTTCCTCTTCCACTTATTGAACATGAACCATGAGACAAGAAATGTTCATATTGTCATGTAGCATAGCCGAATGATACTCCTCTTGCAATTCATCTGACACTCCCGTCACAGAACGATCAATTTCATTCCTAGGATCAAAAACCAAAGAAGGAGAATACTTTGACAATTTGGTGAATTTTAAGGAGTATTCAAGCACACTCATACCTCCTTAACAAAATTTGATGAACTCCACCACTTTAGCTTCCCACTTCTCCCTAGGAAAGAATCTATCAAGAAAAGCCTTTTTGAACACCTCCAAGAAACGGGTCCACCTCTAAAAGGCCTATTGTCCCTCCATTGGACATACGTAGCTTGAGCCACATCTTTGAGTTGGTTAGTGTCTAATACAGTCTTTTCACTAGTAGTCAACCACATAACATAAAGGATCTTCTAGACTTCATAGATGAACTCTTGGGGGTCTTCTTCAACTTTGGACCCATAGAATGTAGAAGGAATCATCCTACTGAAATTCCTTAAATGGGAGTCCATGGTGCCAACATTTTTGTTTGCTCGGGGTACAACCTTCCAATTAGCTTTGGCCGTCATGGCTTGTGCTTGAGTAGCGAAGACATGTGCTTGAGTAGTAAGCGCTTGGGCCATGTGGAGAAGAGCAGCCCTTTTGTAACCATCCATCAAAGGAAGAGGAGGATTGATTGGACCTTCGTCATCATTAACTTCTTCCTCAAGAGGAGGAACTTGATTGCCTCGGGGAGGAACTCCCGCATCGCTAATCTCTTCTTCAAGTCACCGTGTCGCGTTTCTTCGAGTATTCATTTCCTATAATCACAACAAAAAGGATTAGATGCTAAAAGCATGTAGAGTCACAACTCTAGAAGCACGATATTGGACATCCAAGAAAGTGAGAGTTCCCTAAGCATCATATAGGTTTTATCAATCAGTGTGGCGCATGCACAATTATGAATACGAATCTACATAGACCTGGTTGAGAGAGGTATCGACTCAAGGATATTTAACCTCATGATCTGATACCAAGTTTGCCATATTCGAAGAGAACTTCCTAGACGTAACCGGCGTCGTCGTCCTCTTTGAAGACTAAGACTAGCCTCTTAGCTTATATCATTATTCATAGGCTAAAAACAAGGAAACTTTAAAATTTTTCATTACTTCTACATAGAGGTTTACATAAACCTCTACATACACATAATATTTATATCGAGTATAAATAGACCCTTCATATAGGAAGATTACTTAGTCTTCTACTTTTATTGCACATATATATATAAAATATAAGATAGTCTCAAATGGATGTGTCGTCTCATAACCATCTAACAAGAATAGATCAAATTGGGTCTATCCCATAAATCAATGTAATAAAGTCACACATAGGGTATACAATGTTTAATACTCAAATAAAAAGGAAAGAACATAAGAATCTTAAAACTTAAACAACTTCATAGCTAGAAAGTTGTATTGCCCTCGGAATGTAAGAGCCTACCGAACTTGGATGAATAAGAATTCCAAGACTTCCTTCAATGTCTTCTTAAAGCCCTTCAATGACCGGAACATAAAATGTTGGGGAAAAGGGAGAGAATGGGTGTAGTACACCACTTGTACTACGTATGAGACCACATGGACATATATTATCAAATCACGCTAAAAAGGGATATTTTATTAAAACATGTTATTTTTCATTTAGAAAGTCTTATGCACATTCAAGAAGACCATACCAATCAAAATGACATATTCATTAAGTCTAAAGCATGTACATCAAAAGAATAATAATGCTAAGTCTAGTCAAGTCAACATGCATATCAGATAATTGGACACATACCCAAGAAACTCTATCATAAAGTCATAATAACAACAAGCATGAATAAGAGTTCATTATAACATAACCAAAGCAATACAATTACCCATGAACCCTTATTAAGTCAACAAGTCGAATGATCAAGAAAAGCCCCATAACCTTACTCAATCAAGTAACCCAACAACAATCATTACCAACATCTAACTTCTCATAGAATGTCATTGAGCACATATCATAATCTTTTAACAATGAAGAGCAATACATATTCATAAGTGAAACTAATCATCATAAAATATAAACAATATGAAAGATCATAATATACATATCATGTACCATTATAAGCATATACATATATAATAATAACCTTCTAAAGTTTCCTTCAAGGCAAACTAGTGCAGAGCATAGGTAGAGTCTCATACACCTACTTAGGCTAAGTCAAACCTCTTAAGTACCTTTAGTTCGTTTGTACTTCATTACTTCATTTTAGTTTAGGGAACACTTGTCTTAGCCGACATAGACAACAAGAGATAAGTGTGAAATCCGGTGTTGTGAAACCATACTCTGATGGAAGGTGGTATACCGGCCAAAGTAAAATCAAACATAAAGGTAGCTTTCTAGGTGGATTCACTAGCTATTCATCCTATGGGGGCAAAATAGTTAAAGAACTAAGAGATAAGTATAATCCCTTTACATGCCACTTGGACATTGGAGCCTCACCTCATAGGAATCCATTGGGTGAGTATCCTTCATTGGGGAGTCAACACCTCATGTGGAACTATAAGGTGAATCTTCCTCTATGGAAAGTCACAGCTCCCATTTTCAAGTTCACTCGGTGGTAAGATAAGTCCCTTTTGAAATGTCTTTAATGTCTTTTTTAATCATCATAGCTTAAGGTAGGTCATAGGGTCTATACCTTGTATAGTCATAATCATCATAACTCAATAATAATTGCATGAGTCAGGTCCTTTCATTACAATTCATATAAGTGAGCTTAGCATATTTACATATCACTTCATAATAAGACACATTGCTAAATCATCACCATCATTATAACATTTATGTCTTAGGTAACACCTCAAAAAAAATAGTCAAGACATTTCAATTCGCCATCATACCAACCGTATCAATCTTAATACAAGATATAGTTCAATTCAATATCATCACTTAATCATAATTTACCACGATTGAAGTAAGGAATCGGGATTTCAAGACTTAACACGTCTCCTTCATAATCCATAATCAAGGTCTTACCATAAATACTCAACTAAATACTATAAGGGTATAACACCACCATAAATCAATAACCGACATGATAACAAAACCAATTGAACCACTATATCATAATTCATCACTAGTTCATAGCTTAAGATAAGAAACTTAGATCAAGGTCAGAATCTATATCAATTACTCAAGAAGTATCACAATAGGACTATAATTCATTCTAATATATTCATAATTTATACAATAACATCATCTAGTAGTAATTCAATCAATAACCAATTCAATTGAACTAATACAACACAATTTGTATCAAGATCACAACCTAGGATTAAGGGGTAAAGGTTATCTTCTACAAACTAAAAAAATCCATCGATAAATATAATAATAAAGTTATACTACATGTTAATATATGCATAATATCCATAATATATTATAAACAAATTAATTCACAAGATCAATTTCGTGATTGGTAAAGATCCACATGAAAACTCAACTTTGGAAATCGATTTGATGGAACCCTTTAAGGATAGAGGTATCGAAGGTTAAAGGAATCCTATACCTTAATAATTTATGAAGATTGATGGAGAAATTCGAACATTTGCAGCCCTTGAAACTACACCTATCTTGGTGTTCAATGGAGTTATTCAACTAGAGTGAGAAAGAAGAGAGAAGGAAGAGAGCTTGGGTTTGGGAATTATGAGAGCTGAGGTTAGTCTAATTAGGTTAGAGGCTTTATATAGGTTATAAATGAACTTAATTAGACTTCCCCTATCCCCTAATTAACCTCCTAAGTAAGCCAACTAATTAAATGAATTAATTCAAAACATGCAGAAAAAGACAGCCTCACAGACGACACCACGATCGACGGATCCTGTGTCCATTGATATCTTATAAGATCTTCAGATATAGGATTATGGTACCCCTTATCTAATTATTTTGATTTAATTGGGTATGCAGATGCTGATTTTGCAGGTGATAAAAATGATGGAAAAAACACAAGTGGAACATGTCATTTTATAGGAAAATCTCTCATTTCTTGGCGTAGCAAAAAGTAGACTTTTGTGGCTCTTTCAACCACTAAGTATGAATATTTTGCTGTTGGAAGTTGCGACACTCAATTACTTTGGATGATGTATCAACTTTTAGACTACGGTTTAACATTTAAGGGAGTACCTCTTTTTTGTGATATTACTAGTGCTATCAGCCTGTCTAAATATACCGTACATCATTCTCGTCCTAAAACATTGATATTAAACAACATTTTATTCATGATCATGTTGAAAGTGAAGATTTTGTTCTTGAATTTATTGACTCTGAAAATCAGTTAGCAGACATGTTTACTAAACCCTTACTTGAGGAGATATTTTGAATCCTTAGGGAAGAACTTGGCATTATTGGAACCGGTCATTAATTTTACATAATTTCCTTTTAATGTTTTTACTAATTATTTTATAGTGACTTTATGACCAACCCTTCCTTCCATAAAAACTCCTCAACTTCTGCAGGTCCTTTCAATTGTCCCTTCACCGCCTTTTTCTACCTTCCTCTCTTCTTTTATATTTCTCGTCCTTCCTCTTCTACCTTCACCCTCTCCTCTCTCACGAAAATGACTCGCAATCTCTCCATGCCTCTCTTCAAAACGCCTACCCATCTTATTCTTCTTCCCTTGAAGTAGAAATCCTCTCCTCTGATTCTTCTCACTCAGAATGATCGGTGCATCGCTCCTCGTCCGAAGAAGTGTTCATGTTCTTCCAAGAAGAAAGTCGCAAAGAAAGCGCGTGTTGTCTTTCCCAATTCCTTTACAGACAATGACTCCTTTATCTCTTGGGGGATTGAACACAAGATGCGGAACTCCTCTTTCTCAAAATGAACCATCGTAGCTGGGGGCGTAATCAACCTTGAAAATCTTGAAGCTTCCCACTATGTTGTAAGTCCTTACTTTTGTGCTCAAAAGTTATCTCTTTAGTTGAGGCTTTGTGGGAAAGAATTCTTCAAAGAACCTGTTCGCCTCTTTTATGCGAACCTCTGGATCTTTGCTGAAACTGGTGAATGGGAAACCCTAGTTTTTTGTTATCATATAATTCTAAATTATTCTCTGTTTAAAGAAGTTTTTGGGTCTTAATTCTCTGGTAATGTTCCTTTTATGCATGGTAATACCTGGCCTGATAAATTTGAAGTTTCTCTTGAAAATGCTAAGATTTTTATTGCTGAATCCAAATTTGATATCGCTAACTTTTGTCCATTCTCTTTGGGTTTTGAGAATCGTATTCTTTCTCATACTGTGGCCACTACCCTTGTTCCTCTTAAGGGATCTCTGCGCCATATTTCCAACAGAGATATGTTTGTAGCTGACTGCCTTCTGAAAAGGATCTCTTTGAATTGGGCTATGTAGTTTTGGTAATACACAATAGATAGTGCTGAAGACAATAACTCATCTGCAAGCTTACCATATGGACTGCTTATCTCTCATATCGTTGTCAGTTCCTTGGTTGATCTCTCTATGTACAAGCCTACTTTGATAGATGCCACTTATGAAACTCGAACGTTCTCCAGCATGGGCTATGTGATGGTTAATGAGATATTGTACAAGAAGGACTCTGTTCGGACTAGAACTGACACACCACGGTCCACTCGCATTTCTGCCGATTCTGCTGCAATGTTCCTCAAAGAAGCGGATCATAGTAAGGTAAGGCTCGATGGTCTTGAATCCCATATGCAGGTCATATAGGATACCCTTGGAAAGGTGATACAACTACACAAGGATTCCAGAACAGATATGGGCAAGTTACTTCTTGAAGTACAGGAAATTAAGAAGGATGTTTTTCGCTGAGTCAATAAAATTCTCAAGGAAGACAACTCCATAGAGACTGGAGCTGACTCTGCTCACAATGGATTGGTTGTCTCTATGCATACCTCTTACTCTACTTTTTCAAAAACTGTTTAGAAATCTCTTAATAGTTTTTGTAAGAACGTGATAAACATCCTGACGTACTTTCTGGCCAAACATTAAGTTGGTGATCATTTTTTTTCCTTAAGACATTATGTTTGTGGAGTTATATCTCCTTCTCTCTTAGACTGTAATTGGGGCTTCTGACCACATACTCTTTCGTTTATATATTTGTTTATGCCCATCCTATTTGGTGTTCTGTTTTTTCCTTTTTGATTATGTAAAGGGGGAGAAAATAAAGCGGCATGAAGAAAGGGGGAGCAGATGTACAGGGCGAGCGCAACAAGTATGTTATTACACAGTAACATTAAACAAGGAAGTCAAATTACATTGCGCAACACATACGTTATACCATAGTAACATTTAACAGGGAAGTCAAATTACATTCTCATTTAATATTAGTTGTCATTATCAAAAAGAGGGATGTTGTTAACTCATTATATTTTGACTAAGTGACAACCCACAGGAAATAACATAATGATTGTTCACTATCCTCTCGAAATTCTGCTGGACAAGAATTAAAGAAGGAAAGAAGATATTCCTAAATATCTAGGGTGGATTGAAGATCAGCAATAAGAGATAAAGCCAAGATTCAAGGAAGACATCTCCAGTAAATCCACAAACAAAGGAAAGAAGATATTCCTAAACATCTAGGAAGGATTGAAGATCAAAATTGAAAGATCTAGCCAAGATTAAAGGAAGGAATTTCCAGAATGTTGCCCAACAAAGGAAAAAATTGATTTAATCATGCACATATCTAATATGGACATAATTCAACAAGTCAATTCCCAAATGAAGGAAGCAATCAAGCGGTCCTTTATTAATAAATCCCTTGGGTTTTCGAAACAGAGTAATATTCTCAAAATTCTATATAAATCATTCTCAGCCCTAGATGTCAAGAACACATTTTCACTTGAACTTATTTGTAATACTCTTTCATCTTTGATAAAGCTTCGTACACGTGAGTGAACATTTGTAAAAGAAAAAGAAAAGGAAAGATTTTGTGAGTAGGTTATATAAGTAGAGGCAGTGTCAAGTTTAAAACAACTTATTTGCATATCAGACATGATCAATAGAGTACTCATTCTCTTACACAAGTTTATTAAGATCTGAAGGAAACCCTTGAAAACCAAGGGGATTGTACTATGCACCACATTGGTGATCCAAACTAGTATAAATTTTCAGTATCAATTTACTAACAGTTCATTACTTTTTCTTATACTGTTAAACTAACATGCAGGATAGTCGACTTACTCTTACAGGTAGTTGACTGAAAGAATTTTAATTCACCCCCCTCTTGAATATTAGACTCATTATCAAATATGACCTG
Organism: Solanum pennellii; assembly: GCF_001406875.1. Classification (NCBI taxonomy): domain Eukaryota; kingdom Viridiplantae; phylum Streptophyta; class Magnoliopsida; order Solanales; family Solanaceae; genus Solanum; species Solanum pennellii. The sequence goes on along the minus strand of NC_028637.1, from coordinate 78,051,211 downwards.
TCCTCTTTTACCAATTTCCTGTATAAATCATATTAGTAAGACTTAAAGGGCAAGTAGATTGACATGCACTATAGAATGTACAAACAGTCTCATAGATACGATACATTGTTTCACTATCAATAACTAATTTCAAGTTATTTCTTAATAATGTTGTCAAATCGGTTCATATCATTTCATATAAAGATACAACATATTCAACTCATCAAGCCCACAAATATTGCAAATAATCAGAATTTGGAGGGGTATCAATTTTAATTCTCTTATTCCATCATGCTTGAAATTTAGGTCTTTTCTACATTTATACTATCCTAAAAATGTTGGCTCAACATAAATTAAGAAAGTTCCTTGGGGGAAAAGTGCACAGACAAGAAAACCCAAAGGAAGGATTTTCATTTTGGGTTACTCAGACATCATCCTAATACTCACAATCCATTCACCCCACCATTAAAAAGATATGGTGAAATGTCCTCAATATACAAAAATACAATGTACTTATCGGGTGAGACAAACCTACGACTTATAGATGGCAAAACCAAATCAAGAAGTGGGTGGGTCTGATTGCCCATAACCCATTGGATCAGCAAGAGTGGCGCCATCCGCAACACCCTCGACAATAATTGAAACACTAGTGTAGTGCTCTTTGATCTAGACTCACCCACCATAAACTTCATAAATCTCTCATGCCGCAACTCCTCATCAAGAATAAATTGTAGGTGGGCTGCCGCAAGTTGCTACTTCTCCTTTATTCTAGCTGGTCTCTTCTCCTTTGTATCTATAGTGGGACCAGATATGCATGTGCACTTACCAGGCGCACGAGAGGAGGGGGTCAAGAGAAGGCATGCAATCTCTAAATAGTGCACTCAATATTACATGTAATCTCTAAATAGTGCACTCAATATTACATTATCTGTATCTAAATTAGGTGTAGGGCTTTAGGATAGTCTCTTCAACATTAGCAAACACACCTATATCAACTCTCAGCTTGGTTAACTCTGTATGGAAGTTAGTTAGATAAATAGTTGGCCTAGGTAGATACCTCTCCATCACCCCAAGATCAAAAGCATTAATCTTCTTATGCACAAACCGAATCTTCCTATTAACAATTACCTCTATCTTTGTTATATAAGAGTAGTCATCTGAGCTCCAACTTCTAGAACTGTGCAAGGAAGCAGGCAAACCCAAAAGGTGTAGGAGCACGGGATATGCTCATAGCATGACCAGATGAAGTGGAAGGGAGAGCTTGCACATCGGGCTCCGCAATAGTGGTAGGAATAGTCTTATCATCTGCTCATTTGACCCCCAACGTGTTGAGCATAAACAGAAATATCATCACCCAAAGGTGGTAAGTCTATCTGTGTACCTTATTGATGAGCTGGTGGGCTCGCATCATCTTTGATCAAGCGTACATCAACAATCTTGGTGACCTCAATGACCAATTCCACAATAAAGTTGTAGCCAACAAAGGTGAAACATCAAATAGGGGAATGTCAAAGTAGTTGTCCTCCGAAAATCCCTCTCGTGTATTTTTGAAATGACTATCCTAGTGAAGTCAATTTTTAGGCAATTCATAAACACTGTAAGCATGAATGTACGATACCAAGTAACAAGATTGTATGCATGTGTGAGGGACAATCTGGCCCGTATGATGGACCACCTGAACTTGGTCGTAAAGCTCAAAGTTTCCTTCTGGATCGGCTGTGTCATATCACACAGCAACTTGGTGCTCTCTACCTCATTAGTAACGTGGTGATCCATCCAGCATAATAATGAGTCCCTTTTCATTAGATCCATCAAAGACCTGTAGTGTACTACCCTCCATCAAATAATTGAACTGAGTTTTATTAATCGGCTGAGCATGTTTCTGGATTTAAATAAAATGGAGAATGGTGGTCTCTAATATGTCGATAGGGATACCCCGCATTGGAGTAGTCAACAACGGAGGTTGATCCAAAGGCTTGGCTTGTAGTGGCATCATACTATCCACTGTAGCTACATAGGAAGCATATAAATCCCTCACTATATCTAAGCTATACGTTCCTGGACTCTCCGCCATCCACTCACATATTTTCCTCTTGAAAAGCTGATGAATATTCGACATGATGTAGAGTCTCCTAGTAAGTACTCGTCGCTCCTTGGTGATGGACGGAGGAATCTTTTTTTTTGCTCATTAACATAATGGCCATCCATGTATATCTTGAACTTCACTTACATTCACTACTAGTTTGGCTCCATAGAAAACAAAACCGGCTCAACCCTGATACTATGAGGGCATTACTAGTAGTAGTGGCATCCAAAGCCGAGGTGGTAACTCAATTAGAGCTTGAATTGGATCTCGACTGCGACTTACAATTATCATTATGTAATGGCTGCCCCCCCTCTCATACTTGGCATCACCCCATCCAATAACACAACCTGTTGAGAGTACTTTCTAGTAGTACTAGGTGCAGTGAAGGCGGTCCGAAATTCTCATGTTCATACCCTGACCCAGTGGAATGATCTATAATTCAGTTTAAAGGGGACACATACTTCGAATTTCATTATATCTAGTAAGTGTTCACCTTCTTGGGTGCCAATTCGTGTAAGACTTATTTCACCTGAAAATCAACAATGAGAGCCCGCACACAGACTCAGAATATCAACTATTTTATTTTTAAGAAAGTGTATGTAGAAGAGAGAAAAATTCCAGTGTCTGAAAAAAGAGAGTAGTCTCTCTATTTTTTGAAAACTTCAACAAGTGTGGACGCACCTATTTAGACAAGACATTTCTGTTCAAAACATTTGTGCCATTGAAAAAAGAAGTGTTTGTTCTAAAGGAACATGTCCCTTCATAGTGACTCTGCCGTTATGCGAATTTTAAAATAATTTCGTTATGCAAAAATTTATTCCAAAGTATAAGCAGAGAGAGCGATGGAGACAACGTGAGGGGCACCTTCTACAGTATCCTTCAAGAGCTACGGTGTTTCTGTAACATTCCGGAAAATTACATGTTTAGTGAAGATCCCAATAATTCTTTAAGAATGTGTATTGAGGATACATAGGCATTCCAATGCCCAATATTGAGAAATATTGGGCATAATATAGAAAATTGGCTAATGGGTATTAGCCAATTTCTATATAATACCCAAATAAGCAAAACATTGGTCGTATTATTAGCCAATTTCTATATAATACCCAAATAAGCAAAACATTGGTCGTATTAGAAAATATTGGTTTAAAGGGTGTTCGCCAATTTTCTAACATTAATTATCTTGTTTAAGAAATGTAATTTAAGACCCTAATCTAAAAACATATAATTTCTAGTATTTGCACACAAAGTACTAGGCATCCAAGTGTCAAGCCTAGTACCATAGCACATGATCATTTAAAATGATCATGTAGATTAAACAGTGCCAAAGGACATAGTGAGAATCCTTGGTACAATAAGTAACATTCCCAAATGAACCATACATAATAGTTAGTTAGGAAAGTGCAACCAACCCATGTGCAAGACATGTGAAGAAGTTGCCAAAGGAGGGGACCACCCTAACCGAATTAGGTTAGGGTATTAGGGGGGGGGGGGAACGTGCACAAGGGACCAGTCCGTGTGAGGACTATCCTCTCTACCAATTATAGACTCTAACCTACTGCCCTAAATAAGTAAATAACGTAGGACTAACCGAGTTGGACCCATTAGTGCACCCGACAACCTAGGAGCAAAACCGGGTTGACACTAACCTAGTACTAGTTAAACAGACAGCATAGTACCTAACCTAGGATGGTCCAAAAGGTTATTTATGGTCCTAACAACTTAGGGGTACTTTAGTAATTACCATTCGTTACCTAATTAATTAATTTAGAAAATTAATAAATTAATTTAAAAGGGCTAAAACCAAAACTAAAAAGGAAATTTTCAGATTCCGGTTAAGACAAGAAAGGGACAACCTAGTACCTAACCTAGGATTGTCCAAAGAGTTAGTTAAGGTCCTAAAACCCTAGGGATACTTTAATAATTACCCTAGGCTACTTAATTAATTAATTTAGTAACTTAATTAATTGATTTAAAGGGGAAAAATTGAAATCACAAAACAATTTCAAGATTTCGGTTAAAAAAAAAGACATCTTAGTACCTAACCTAGGATGGTTCAAAGGATTGGTTATTGTCCTAACGACTTAATGGTAATTAATTAATTACCTTAGGTCACCTAATTAATTAAATTATAAATTTAATAAATTAGTTTAAATTATCAATTTAATAAATTAGTTTAAATTATCAAATAGAAATTCCTACACTAACATAGTACAACTCAATAAACATCCTAGTACTTAACCTAGGATTGTCTAAAAGGGTTAATTTGGGTTTCAATGACTTGAGGGTACGTTAGTACTTACCCTAGTTACCTAAATTAATTCAATTAAGGATTTAATTTATTAATATAAATATAAAATGTTGACCAAAACCATAGTCAACACCAATTTCAAGATTTTACTAAGTGTTATGTTCTCCTATGTTTAGCTACTTAAGAGGGGCATTTTGGTAATTGGTTAATTAGTTTATTAAATTAACTTATTAAAACTAATTTTTATAATTCATGATCAGTTATTAATCCTAAAAATCACGTTCAAATTCATAGAAAAAAAAGGACGCATAATAGTAAGCAAGCGAATGAAATGTCTCAAATCTTCGCCCGAGTTTTGAAGTAAGAATGAACGAATGAAGCAGAGTCTGTTTTTTTCTAAAGAGGGCCCTCGGGTTGAGGTCCCATATGTTGGGTCCTCACTTGAGATGTCTTATGCTACATCAACGATTCTAAAGTCTCGTATATATGAAATGTATTATATATAAAACATGAAAGTAATGAAATCAATGGCATAATAAATAGAGAATTTCTTACGAAAGGTAATGAATATATAGTGTAAAGAATGACTCACTATAAGGTAGGGAAATCAATCCTTAGTCCTTGGATTACTTACATCGATTCATTGTGGGTATGGGACTACAATGAATCATTGAACTTGTAAGTAAAACATAGAACCAAAATAATTATTGAACTACACAACATGAAGAAGAAAAAGACTGAAAAATAATCTAAGTGTACATAGAGGCACTATCATCCTAAGAGGATCAAAATCTCAAATCTTCGCATGAGTTGTTCTAAAATTATGTGGATGATGCTAATGTTTTTTTAATCATATAGAAAATGATTTGTGTGCTTTGAATGCATTAAAATACATCATATTCATACCACAATTCACATCTAATGATTTAGGAAACTCTAGTCACTAGTTTTTTCAAAAATAGCCTGTTGTTTAGGAAGAGCTTTCTTCTATCATGCATAGCCTTATGTTTATGTGTTCATACACCCATAATTAGTACAAGTGGAGTACAAACCCCTACTATTTACTATTTTTATAGGTGCAGGTCAGAGGGCAGGTTGACGACACTTGCAGCGGTTTGGACTTCAGCGTGTTTCCATACCATTTGGTAGGTCCTCATGATTTCGAGGATGCTACAGATTTAGTCTAGCCTTATTTTTTGACATATCTAGTGGATGTTTTCGCTAGCGTTCTTTTGCACCTTCATTTCGAAGCATTTTAATAAGGCCATTTTTGGCAAACTATTTATGATATATTTTTCTTCAGTTTTGAATTTATTCTTTATGTTAAATGGTTGTTCTCTTATGTTGAGATTATTTTATGATGTATCTAGTTAATAATTATATGAAGTCTATGTAAACTTTATACATATAAATTTTTTTAAATTTTCCGCAAATTTAACTAGATGAATGTGATGAATGGAAGATGTGGTGATCTGGATTCCAGAATCCGGGTTGTGACATTTTCCTAATATAAGGACAAACATTTTCCTTTCTTCAACCAATATGAGAGAAATGACATTTCAGTTTCCCTTTAAACTGGTTCCACATATTTCCAATTTCTCATTTAACCTTGCTTAAATCTAAAAAACTTTCACGTCATGTTATCTTAACAATTCATTAAATACAATTATCTATAAATAATACGAAAAACTAGATATGTTTTCTTGGTGATTCTTCAAATCTGAGGATAACTGGTTTTCCCTGTTTATGCTCGTGTGAGGGATGGATCTCAATCAAAGGGCAAGAAATTTGTACTCTAGGATTTTATTATTAGAATTATCAGCTGATAGATAGTGCGTCCTAGTAAAGAACACCAAAAAGGGAGTGAAGTAAAATGAAGAGAATTAAACCCAAGGTGAAGATTTATTATTTCTGCCTTCAATTTTTAGAATTCTCAATTTCTTATACCGTCAGATTTCATAGTAGATTGGGGAAACCTAATGCCCTTATAGGTTTTGAAATCCAGTATTTGCAGGCTTAAGAAAGCATCTTTATTGCAAGTTTTTAAATGCTTACAACTTATAAGTAGGAGGAGGGTAGATCTATAGTGGTGTGAGAGTGGCCAGCTGAACTCCTTTCATAAAAAATTGCCCACTATATATAGGTAAAATATTAGTTTATATTTGTATATATAGTATTTTGAACATCCTTTGATACAATTATGAGTAATAGCTCAAAGGTCAAGGGTATCCATGGAAATTCTTGGCAGGGAATACTATTCCTTGTGTCTACACATGGTTATATTATTGTGTAGCCTAATAGCTCTTGAAACCCTATGGAACCTTGCTTCAAAATTGGGCATAAGGTCCTGCAAGTTAGATATCCAAAGTTTACACTATTCAAAGTTTGAACAAATTTTATGAAAGTTTTGTTTACACTTTTTAAAATTCGAATAGTAATTGAGAATTCTTTATACCATTCTTCTCATTCTAGGGGAAAGTTCTTTTTGTTTTTGTCCCACGAATGTATGCTTGGCTAAATCACTGCTATTTCTTCTTATTTAATTATTTTATTGCGTTATTGTGTGCTAGCTAACCAATAATCATCTACAACACTAAGTGCATAATTAAGCAACACATATCCATGTATTCTCAATTCTTATTTTGTTGTTTTACTTCATAGACATTTAAAAAAGATGAAGTTTGGAGGCTCGGAAAGGGGTAAGGATAATGACAAAACATTTGTATCTCTAAAATAAAAGATGAAGAGTACTAGAGCACGAACCATGAATGTGGATTTTATGATAATCTCATCGAACTCTTGAGGATTTTCTGCACTATGGTTGAGAAACACTTCCAAAACGTCACTCTTTCCAGTGTTATTTTTTTTCTTTTCCTCCAACCGCTCATTGATCAAATCACCAAAAAGTTTGATCAAATTAGAAAATGAATGTTTGTACGAATACCTTTTTTTTAAGTATGGAAAAGAAAGGTTGATCTTTCCAACCTCCTCTATGATGCCCCTGATCACCTCCTTCAAATAAACCTTTAGATTTTGAAAATAATTATACCAACTGTAGTATATCTAATGCGTCATTCAGTACAAAAGAAACTAATAACCAAGGGTTTAATGAGGTTATTCAAATAATACTTATTAAAAAAAAATACATCCTTCAATTCTATCTTTGTATCCAAAAAGTGGTCAAACAAATCCTTGGAGAAAAGGGTGTTCGACCATATATAGAGACTAATCTTGAAACCAACTCGGCCTACATCCAGAACTTTAGCTTCTTGACTACATTTTTCACAATAATCAATCTGTTCTTTTACTTTTTGTTACCTTAGATATTGATTTGCATCAAGCCATTGAGGACAAACAGGAAGCCATGACGTAGAAAATATGCAATTGTTGTTTGCTTGAAGGGCATTAGGGATAAATCTTGTGGAAATGGCTAAGTTTTGTTTTTTGAAGGAGTTGTTTTGCCACGGTTGATGAAGAAATGACAACTGTTGTTATTTGTCCTGTTTTTAAACTCATAATTGAACAATAAATTTTTGCAAGATTGACTAGTGATACACGGGGTTTTGCACCTAATAAGTGAAGACTGCCAATAATTGGCTATGGTGATGGCACTGGTGGACGTTTTTTGCTTCCTCTGTTGCTTGTTTTTGCTATAATATAAACAAAACTGATCCCATCACAAGTGTATGGTAATCCATTATGCTATTGATCTTTTGCTGTCTTACTTCTTTTTTACTTCGATACTATTCACAAATTAAAGTTTTTGTGTAAGAAAGTTGAAAGCTCTATCAAATTATAATATTGAATGCATGAACTAGTTAACTCCATTTAGAGCCTAAAAAGAAAAAGGAGAGGGGAGGGGGGGGGGGGG
>NC_028637.1:78042088-78043004 GCF_001406875.1 Solanum pennellii | reverse complement strand
GGGGGGGGTACTCTCCTGACATGAATTTCTTAGTTTTCAAGGCTTGAACCGACAACCTCTCTAATTAAAGATGAACCACTATTAAAAATCACTATTTTCATAAATATTCCCTCTAAAAAATATTTAGTAACAGTCATTCCCACATATATTCTAATTTAATTGGCGAGCAAAGAAAAAAAAGTATAGTAATGTTTTGTCATACGAAAAAAACAGAAAGCTTCTTAGTATTTCAGTAAGTGAAAGGCTCAAATCCTTCATCATACATGTCGCCAGTCTCATCTGCTGGCTGACAAAAGTAGACATGTTTGGTATTATTGGATTATTTTGATGAAAAATAATTTTGATACACTATTGAAATTTTCCACCGATAATTGTGTAGTGGCTAGTCCACACTTAATCAATCACGATCTTAACTTCATGAATGTCGTTTCCGCAGGTGGGTTAATTTAAATTAACATTCATTGAGGGTGTGTTTGGTATGAAGGAAAAAAAATTTCGAAAAATATTTTCCAATTTTCTCATGTTTGGTTGGGACAAAAGTTTTGGAAAATGTTCTTCAAATAAACTCATTTTCCTTAAAATTAAGGAAAATGACTTCCCTTCAAAAATTATGTAAAACATTTTTCAAAACTCTTATCGAAATTCAAATTACATTTTTTTTTTGGAAAAACATCATATATTTTTTTGAAAGAATCAATTTAAAATTTAAATTTTCACCCCACCCCCTCCAAAGTAATCAAGTTTGATTTAAAAAAAAAATCAATTCCTAACGTTTAATTTTTATCTCATCCAACCCTACCTCCCCCTACGAGCCCCTCCTCCCAAAACAAATTTTAAGTTTTTTTCAAAAAGATAATTTCAACTTAAAACTTCTTTTTTTCACTCCCACCCCCCCTCCACCCCCCCACACCCCCAC
>NC_028637.1:78034439-78041685 GCF_001406875.1 Solanum pennellii | reverse complement strand
CACCATAAAAGTTAAATTTTATTTTTTAAAAATATTTTCAACTACAATTTTTTATTTTTTCACCCATACCCCCCCACCCACACCCCCAAAAAAGTTAATTTTGTTTTTAAAAAATATTTTTGATTTCAAAAACTATTTTCTACCTAAGTAAAGTTAACAATATTTCTCATAAATATTTTTCATTTATAAATGAAACGCTAAAAATTATTTCGGAAAATATTTTCTAATCGCCAACCAAAAATGATAAAATAGGTCGAAAATCTACTTGTTTTCCAAGAAATTATTTTCTAGGAAAATATTTTCCTTAATATAAAACACGCCCTGAATCTAAAAAACACTCTTTAAATTAATAAGTATAAATTTATTTAATTTAATAGTATTTCTATATAATGATATTATTTCATGATCCTCATAGTATTAATTTAAGGGGAAATGCACAAGTACCCCCTCATCCTATGCTCGAAATCCCAGAGACACACTTATACTTCAGCCTACGTGGCACTAGCTTGAAAAAAATCAACTAATATTGGTCCCTCACATGCATTAAAATACACAGATTGAGATCATGACAATATTTTTTACAACACTTCCTTCTTTATTCATTCAAATTCATATATTAAAATAATTGTATCACGAATACCATGAATATTTATATATTAATAATATGCAGTTGAATAGAGAACTCCTTGACTCTATAATAAACATTATCGATAGCGTACAAAATGTAAATCATCCTTTGTACACTAAATCGACCAAAATGCTGATAGCAGAATAAAAATAGTATATTGATCATTGATCTACCGATGGTTCGTACTGGTAAAGCGTTAATCTGCAACTGGGAGCTGAAATGGGGGTGGGGGTGAGTTTGACCTATGGACATAGACCAGACATTATGGTCTAACCTATGGTCCGTAGGTCCTTGAGTTGCTGACCCTTAGATGCTTTTTTGAGGTTTCTAAGGAAGGGTTGCAGGTGTTGCAACACATACCTACAGAACGCACTATGGGTCATATTACGGTCCGCTGGTGGTGCCCGTCAGTGCCACCTTAAATATCTTAAATTTTAAATTGGCTATTTTAGCATACGGGATGTTACAATATCTCTCACTTGGGTACATCCGTCCTCGAATGAAGACTAAGCTAGCTGAAATAGAGGGAAAAAGCTGTATCCACTACCACTAAACGCTTGAAATTGATTTCTGACAAAACTAAGTTACAAGAATAAGCAAATACACTGAAAATGCAAGTATAAACTTGAGAAACATGATACTGGGGCTGTAGCTACACATCAATGACGAAAAAACTTGAGAAGAACTATTACCTTAACAAACCAACCAACTAGAGATATACATGTACACCCATATAATGGCTCATAAGGGGCCATCTAAATGCTGGAATGGTAACTATTAATGTAAGCAAACTCTATGAGAGGAAGGTGATCATCCAAACTAAACTTAAAATCGATCACGCAAGATTTAAACATGTCCTCTAAGGTTTGAATGGTATGTTCTTCCTGGCGATCCGTCTGTGGATGAAATGTTGTGCTAAGATTATACTGAGTACCAAGAGTTTTCTTAAATGAGTTCTTGAAATGAGAGGTAAGCTGAGGACCTCTATATAAGATGATAGACAAAGGAAAACCATGAAACCTTACTATCTCATTAATATAAAGCTTGTTGTAGTCCTCCACCGAAGTTGTAGTCTTGATAGCCAAAAAGCGTGCAAACTAAGTAAGTATATAAACAATGACCCAAATAGAGTTATGTGTGTGCGAGGACAAGGTAACCTTTAATGAAGTCCATGTTGATAACTTTCCACTTACAAGTACGAATCTTGATATCTGGAGTTATACCTCCTGGTTTCTGATGTTCTACCTTGACTTGTTGGTAATTAATTCACTTAGCCCCAAAATCGGCTATATTCCTTTTCATACCGTTCAACCAAAAGACTTCTAGAAGATCACGTTGCATCTTTCTGGGGCCTTAAAAAATAGAATATCTAGAGTTATGGGCTTCTATAAGAATCTGTTCTCTCAACTCACCTACCTTAGGAACACATAATCGACCGTAATAACGAAGCCCAACATCTCCCCCTTGCGATATAACCTTACTCTCTTCTCATAGACTGCATCCTTTAGTTGAAGAAATATCAGATCACTGTCTTTCTTTTCCTTAACCTCCTTTACCAACATAGGATATGCTCATATGATGATTCTGACCCATTTTTAAATGCTACACCAACATATGATATACTCATAAGATGAACTAATAAGGGACAAAGCATGAGAACATCCTTTGCTTGTTTCTTTCTTTCTTCTTCTTCATGTGTTATACTACCCTTCGATAGTCTGCTAAGAGATTCTTTTATTACATTATCTTTACCATGATGGTAATGCACGCTCATATCATACTCTTTGAGGAACTAAATCCATCTTCTGGAAAAGATTCAACTCTTTCTGGGTGAACACATACTGAAGGCTCTTATGTTCTATGAACACATCTAGGTGAACAATATACAAGTAATGTCTCCGAATCTTAAGTGCAAACATCAATTCTGTAAGCTCGAGGTCATAAGTTGGATAGTTCTCTTATCTTTCTCCTTAAGATTGTCTCCCTCAATCTACTGAGAATGAGTCATGAGCCCAGAAATATTCATAATTTTCAGCAACATTACATTTCTAAACTCAATATAACTAGACCGAATATACCATACACAAACTTGTTAATTTGAGCATTGAAATCAGCCACCACGTGAGGATCATACCTTGAGAACAGGGTGAACTTGTTTCTATACACTTTGACTGTCATAGAATTAACCCTTTCTTAAATTCATAACGTCTTGAGCTTTTGCATCCCTAAACTCACTCGGGAAGAATCTGTCAAGAAAGGTGTCACTGAAACATTCCCAAGTGACAGGAGTTTCATTTGTACCCCTGGTCTCTTTCCACTCAGTATACCAGACGTGAGCTACATCCTTAAGTAGGTAAGATGACAACTCAACTCGATCATTCTCAATTACCTGTATCACTCAAAAGTTCTTCTTGACTTCATCAATAATGTTTTTGGGCATCCTCACCGTGATCATGAGAAATCAGGCACATTCATCCTAACAAAATCCCAAACTCTAATTGCTGCTGACCCAACTTTAGCATTATCGAAAATTTGAACATGCTGATTGTTCTGGTTGTTCACAATCCGAGCAAACAAAGGACAACGTTCTGAAATGTAGTATTCAAAACTTCTTGATATTGGACTGGAGTAGGTATATTTGCATCCCTGACATGCACATTCCTTCTATAAGCTCTACGAGGAGGTATGATCTCAAATGCCCAATGAGGGATTAGAACGAGAAATCGGATCACACCTCACGCACGATAAGAGTAACAAGGAAATGAAGTTTTTCCTAAAACACCTTGTCGGTTCCTTCTCATTAGATATGTGCACTTCGCACCAATGAAAATGACTCTACTTGTGGCTGTTTTTCAAACATCGTAGGACTGTTAAAACTTATGCTCTTATAACAATTTTTTCATGTCCTGAAGCTACCCCCAAGAGGTGAGTATAGGACATAGGATCACGTCTGAGGCAAAGCTAACCCTGCTGGCATATCATAAGAATACTAAATAAACTCAAGTAAGGAAATAGTTTGCGGAAGCTAAATCATGAGATAAACTTAAAAGATGGGGAATACTTATATACTAAATCTGAATATATGAAAGCGGAGAGTTAACACAACAACAAAAATGTCAAAGTCTAACACTATAGCTTAATTTTTCTATGTATGAAATAAGCATCTAAAATGCTAGAAGTTCTGGGACATGCCCCAACTAAATATAGCAAAAGTGAAAACTAAAACAATAATGTAAAGATAACATGCCAATTTTCCTCGAAGAATAATGACTAACCACTAATGTAGCTGAACTCTAGATTGCGAATCGATCTATGCATGATCTGAATATGGAGGACCTAAACCTACATAAAATAAGATGTAGCACAAAGTATGCATCATCATTACGTGAAAGGTAGTGAGCATACATTATAGAATAAAGTTGAACAATAACATAACTGAACAAGCAATAAAATTGATATAATTTGAGCATTATAGGGATACATAAAATATTGTACATGACTAAATGAATGCAATTGACAAAGTTTATGACATGCTGATACGGAATACTGAACTATACTGATGGAGTGGTCAATGTAATAGAATCTGGCTGAACTGTGGGAGGTACTAATAACAACATAAAATCACATGATCTAAATGTTGATTCTGATGTATACACCCCATCGACAGGATACCTGCCATAGTTATAGAGGCATGACGGCGTGATCTTTGAAATGATGCCACAGAGAGGACTTACAACATACAGGGCACGGAGTTTTAGGACTTGAGGGTGACTAAACCTAGTCCACTCTTTTTTAACCTTCTCCCTATTGATTAGGTAATTAACATTTTATGCTTCAAATGCCCCAATACTAGATAGCTCAATATACTAATATATGCAATATTGATAATTTGATAATGAAATATTTAAATCTAAGGCATGTATAACTGAAATATCTAACCTAGTATGTGTAATTCATGAGCTAAAAGAACTACATAGGTTGGGTTATCATATTATGAATGATTCTATTAAAAACCATACAAAAATAATGATAATCTTATTAGGAATATTAAACCAACAAATTCATAATTACTTGCAGAAATTCTAGAAACTGTAGGTCTAGATAATGTTAAGGGAATGAAGAATCTGGTAATTCTAAGAACCTAATGGGCGATAGGAACCCACTAATAAAATCGCACATACCTGGTAAAGGATTCCATGGAGAAATATTTCAATTTTGGGGCTGAAACAGATAGAGACTCGTTGCATTCTTGGACTAGGGCTTAGTCGACTCTTTCTCCTTTTATGTTCCAATTTTTCTATATTTTTGGTGAATAATTTTCTGAGGGGAGATTCTAGTTAAGTTACGAGGCTTAAACTCAACAAAACAATGTAGTTTAGGGGTCTAATGCATAAGGAAAAGTGAAAAAGACCGACAAGTTAACTACTGTCGAGGGCCAATGATGGATCTTGGATCGACGATCTGTCGGTACGGATCAGTCGTTAATCAATGACTTGTCGCTGAAATAAGGAGGGGGGTTCGACCTACGGCCCTAAACCATGGATAGTGATGTGAACTACGGTATGTAGGTCCTGGCATGGCCTGAACCTTTGATGATTTTTTTGAGGCTTATGGGGTGAGGGTCGTAGGTGTTGCACCACAGAACATGGGTCGCCCTATGATATGTGGTTGGTATTTGTTGGTGCCACCTAAAACTCTTGAAATCTGCAATTTGGTAGTGTTAGCATATGAGTTGCTACATTACCAAGTAAAAAATGAGTGAACAAGTTGAAAAAGTGAAGAAAAGTGATCCTGGTGATCTCCAAGCTACTTAGCATATTGCGAAGTTACTGTTTACCTTTCCAAATCTTCTAGCATGATAGCCCTGGGGATTAACCAAATTGATGACATAAATAGCCAGTCCGTAGATCACCAAATGACTTTGAAACATCAACCTTCATCGACTAAAGTCATAATACCTTGAGGACAAATGACCACTGCAAATTGGCGAAAGAATGGAGAAAAGGGTGGAACAGCGATCGGGTTGGAAAAGCCCAACATACTTTTCACAATGGCCCTTAAGGCCAAAACCTGAGCAACTATAAATTGAACTCTAAAATGAAGAGTGAGAAGTTTTGATTCCCTAACTTTGAGAGTTTGAGTTTTCTCTATGTATTTGTGTTTTGATTATAGACTTCAAAGCTTTTGAAGCTTAAATTTTAGGATTTGAATGTGAGTTTTTGAACTAATACAACTTAGAGCATTGTAGATACATCGTACATTTACTCAACTCATGACTAATATAGTTGTTAATTATTTCTACCTTTTTAGTATGTGTAGGTAAAACCCCCAATTTTTAAGATGTGATCATGTCATTATCGATTTAATTAGCATATGGGTATTTTTAATTACTTATTTAAATACTTACTTGAAGTGGATTTAACTGATAGATGTGTATTTATATCTGAATTGTAGTTGCAAAGATATTCTGACTTAGAGTTCTGTGCTTGCTTGAGAAAGAGGCTTTGAAATCAAGGCTTTCAATTAATGATTGTAATTATTGGGTTTATATGGGTTTAACTAGAGAGAGTTATTTCTAAACTTAATTTTACCTATCTTACTTTAGAGAGTTGATAACTCAAGGTTTGGCCTATTTACATTGGTAAGCTTATCGAGGTTTGAGAGAACTCTCTTGAACCGTAATAGTTGTTGGAGAGAAATTTGTTGCACCTATAGTATAGCCTACCTACTCATATTTAGCAATAGTTAGTAAATTTTAGTAACCCATATAGCAGAATTAGCTTATAATAAATCACATCCCGAGAATTCCCCTTTATATTGCTGGTTCCCTATTTTCGTATTTGTTTTAGTTGTTAATGAACTAACCAATTCCCCTATCTGACTCTCATTGTAACTACTTTCAGTTTAATTCAATATTAACGATAACTTCTATTCCTACCTCTTATCAGCATGTTTTTGTAACTTCGTGATTGAATTTGAACTTGTACCGCTCCAGTATGTTCGACCTCATCTCTTTGTTGGATTTCATACTAGATTACAATCTCCTAAACCTAGTATTGGATGAGGTAAAGTTGAGAGTTTATCAATCATATCTATCTCCGCTATGATTTGAGGAATAATTTCTGCACTTATTGTGATGGGTGGCTAAGACTCCAAGATCTAGTGGTTTGATTGTGGGCTTTAGTGTTGGTTTTACTTAGTAGGCTCCTTGTATTTCTCTATTAATAACTTTCCGCCATGGGATTGATCTGTTATAATGTTATGAATTAAGTGATAAGGTAACAAACCTAATCCTATCTAAGATCTTTAATTGATTCTTGAAAGAGACCAATAAGAGTGGGTGATTAGCTAAATGTTTACAATCTAATCAAATCTAGTTTCAAACCAAAGTAATCTGTTGAATTGTAAGTCACATAATTGAGACTTATGAATGGTCCATGCGGATGCCTACTATAAATCTAAATAGGTAACCCAAAACCCAACTACAAGTGTTAACTAAGTCTAGTGATAAAATTACTTAGAATAAAAATTTATGAGAAAGGAAGTCCATATTATGTATGTTAATCTTATGCAACATATTATATATGTTAATATATGCAATATATATATATATATATA
>NC_028637.1:78008736-78033803 GCF_001406875.1 Solanum pennellii | reverse complement strand
ATATAAGTTGGAAAGGTCTCTAAAAGAAAATTATATACAAGAATTAACTCGAGACCTTGTGTTAGTGGAAGAGAGTTTCAAATGTCAGAAAGGATATATACATAATATCTATTTAATCAAAATAAAAACTACATACAAAATATAAAAAGAGGGAAGACACAAATATTTAGATGCCGCAATCTCACCATGATCCATCAACAATGGATAGAGGAGATCTTAACTCCACAAGGGTGGCTCATAGTAGAAGCTGCATCAGAAAAAGATACAAATGTAGTGTTCATACAAAAAAAATGGCTTCCCTCATCAAGTACCATAGGCGGACCGTGATCATATAGATTATATATAAACGAAGAGGCATGATACTGCTAAAACTACATCCTCTGACTTAGAAGTGATGAGTTGGCTAAGTGGAAGGACAAAGCAGGTCGATTATAGCACCACAACCGTACAATGGGTCAAGAAGAAATTATGCCTGATAGGGCTTCACTATTTTCGCGCATACCATTTTACTCCTAGCTTGGAATTAGAAAAACTTTTTGGCGTTAGAAAGAAGGCTCAATTATCTCTAATGTGGTAGGTCATGGGACACCTAATTCATTTTTTTGCTAAATTATATTACTATTTGATGTTGAAACTAAACTCTATGTTTGATAAACCCCATTCATGGATGACCTCACGGTCCGTGTGGGGCTTCATAGGAAGTTTTTGAGGTGGGACTTCACAGGATGTTTCGACGATCGTAGAACTTTTTCTTCCTGTGGCTTATGGGAAACCTATTATCAGTTGGAACTTGAAAAGCACTTGCACGGTCCGTCTACCTCACCACGAGTCGTCTAGGCGTCCATGGGAGGGACATCTGCCAAGGCAGGTTAAGGAAACCATTCACAATCCCCCTAATGGACCTTGGTCCCCTTCATGGACTGTGTAGGGCTACATGGTTCCAAGTTCCATTTTGGGATCTTTATTAGACCACTTAACCCCTTGCTAGCCTTCCTCTGATCTGATGTGTTTCATGATTCCATCAAGTCCGCTAAATCGTCCTATATGATTTGTTTCCCATCAGGCCTCTTTTGAAAGCTTAAACTCAGTTGGTGATCGGTTGAATGCACTCGTCGATATCATTCACAGAAACTAAATTGATGTGGTATAAAAATACAAGGGTTTTTTCATTTTCGAAAGGAAAAGCCTTTGCCATCTTTGATACCCTTTCCTTCCTTGTAGTTGCTTTATCATATTAGAGTATATGAGTGTACTTTTTATGTTATTCTTGAGTGAGTGGAGTGAATTATTTGGATTGATCATTCGATCCTAACCCAAAACTCTTTTTTTTCTTCACATTTTGCTTCTCTTTGATGTTTGTGTTTGACTTGTATTTTATGATTTATTCTTAAAACTGTATTTAGTATATAGGCTTCAGGCTTTTTTTTTGTTTTTTAGTTGTGTTGGTTAATGCTACGTTGTTGATATCAAAGGATTCCCACGTGTTTGATAGTTTAAATAGTTTCTAAATTGCTAAACATGATTGTATTGGTTATTTGTTAAAATTGAATGGTGAATATTGTTGGGTCTTACTTAATTTCTATATGAGTGAAGTCTAATTAGCCTATTATTGACCCAATTATATGATTTTGTCGAATGAAAGATAGACGACGACTTTCATAAGGTCCAATCATCAATTTTAATTATTTGTGATTTTTGGGGGTAAATTTGAGTACCCATGGATAGATAAGCATGTGGGTAGATTTAAAAGTTGAGGGGGAACAATATATTGTTGTGTATACTGGTTAAATCTTTAAAAATAGGCATTGGATTGAAAATCACATGTTCAATGGGCGTGTATTAACTCACAAGGGTGGTTAGGAGGATCTCCAAGTAAGCCTCATCTCACCTTCTTGCATGAATATATGACCTTTGTTTCTGTTCCACTTAGCAAACTTGTCTTATTTCTCTAACATACTCGATGAATCACAAAGTACGAGTGGATATTGCTCATTATACATGTTTCTTTTAATTTTTCACTTTGTGTTTAAGCAAAGTTTGAATTGGATCCGTCCATTATCACTCAATTCTTTAATTTTTGGTTTTGTCCATTTCACGAGCTTACCAGAGCTCACCAATTCTACCAGTTAGATCACCTTCTCATTAGGCGAGCCTCAGACAAACTGTTGAATGGTGTTTTCAATTGAGTTTGATTTCAACTAACCTTGACTGATTTTGTGTTCAGAAATGATAGATTTTGTCTCATTTACGACTTTATTATAATTTATTAAGCATCCTAAAATACACATTTGTGCCAATTACTGATACAAAATCCTTGAATTTATGTATTTGGATTTGACAAAGCATGTACACAATTGAGAGAAAAGGAACAAGGGAGCTGAAAGAACGAGGAAAAGATGGCATGATTATCACCTAATCTATTGGTCGAGTCGCCGAATTTCCATGATCTTGCCCAAAGTTCCAATGTGCCATGATCTAAAGGAGAAAATCAACTCCAGTATAGAAAGGCGTAGTTGGCGTGTGGCCCAACAGTTCCACGATGTAGTGCTAGATTGGCAAAACTTACAGAACTTGAAGATGTTGAAGGGCAACGCAAAATATCAATGGAATTTACCAAAGGGCGGATCCCTATGTCGTTCGGTGATCCCAACTTATTGCGGTGAATGGACCTTTTTACCACATTTTTATTTAGACTATAAATACATGATTGAATATTTAGTTTAGGATGGGTTTTTTATGCAATAAGATATTATTATTCAGGTTTGAAGCTCAGAGATTAAATATGAGAATAGAGAGATAATATTTCCTTAGCTATAAAGATTCGATGATTTCCATTTGTGAGAAATTAGAAGTGGGTGTCTAAGATTCTTTATCTTAGACCTTTGTAAAGACAATATTAATATTTTTTAGTTGATCGAAACACGATTTGGTAACGATTTTTATCTTTTTATGGTGTCTATCTACAACCCCAATTCTTGGGCTGTGATTATGTGATTATGGGTTTAGTTGAGTGCTGCTAGTTTAAATGTTGTTTAAAACTGTTTTCATTTTGCAATTGTGGATTAATGTAAATGGGTTGTAGTTGCAAAAACAACTCTACGTTCATGTTTTTGGCTTGCTCGAGAGAGGTTTTAAATCCAACATCACTTAATTGATGATATGTGGGTATTAGGTTGTCATGGGTTCACATTCAGAAAGATGAAAAAACATGCATGACTCCACCCATAGGCTTACCCTTAATTTCCAATCAACATTCGTTTTAGCTCACTTAAGACAGCAAAGGTCTTTTTAAGGCTTGTAACGAGGCTCAAAATAAAGGTATGTAGTGGCTCTACCTTCATGAAGTATGGCTCGAAACTCACTTTCTCTTTCGTTTTCTCATTCAACCTTGATCCTAGTCCACCTCATTATAAAACTAGGCTTGATTAATAGGATACCCCATTTCCTCATCTATTTTGACAACTTTATTTCAAAACTTTTTCTTTTTTTCAGTCTTTTTCTTCCCTTCATCTTTTTCTCTATTCTGATACTTGGAGGGGTTCCATCTTTTTAAACAATTTATCAAGGAGAGAAATTTTCAGACTTCTTGACTTTCCTTCTTTTTCACCGCACAACCCAACTTAGGCTTTTGGCTTAAGTTGGATATTCAAAGGCCTTTAGGAATGAGTTTCTCCTTCTCCAATTGTTAGGGGAGGTTTTCTGCTTTTGTTGTCCGAAATTTTTTTCGTAAAAAAGAAAGTAAAAACAAGTGAGGAACCCTAGAAATTAAATGTTTGTTCTGACAAAGGGAATGAAAATTGAAACATAAAGACTGGAATGAAAACAACTCTATTGCCTCGAAGTGTGAGGAATCACCACTGAAGTTGTTGAATATGGATCAAGGGTCGATCTAAGTGCGGTCTTAAAGTTGAGTTCCTAAACTAGCATCATCACAATATGTAGGCAGATTACATTCAAGATATAGATACTAAAGTTTAAAAAATATTGGATTGAGGGATAAAGCATGTATGCTATTGAGAAAAAGGAACAATTCAACAAAAAGAATGAAGATAAGAAGGTCTTATGATCGCCTAACTCATTGGGTGAGTTGACAAATGGCTATGTTCTCGCCTAAAGTTCCAGTATTCCAAACCATCAAGGTGAATAACAACTCGCTTAAATTTTATGTTTTTCTTGCAAATTTATCCGTGTTGAGAATAACGTCAAAGTTATGATGTACGCAACTAGAAGTTGAATATTGTTGTTTGATACACACTTTTGTTTTTTAAATTGTGAAATTGTAAAAATCAAATATCGTACCACTTTGCTTTAGTTTTTGTATGACTTTCAAAGACCTACTTCGGACATTTGTGATTAAATATTGTTTTACTAATGTTTTATCCAACATGCTTATGATAACTTAATCATTTTTAAGGACATTAAATTTTTATTCAAACTTAAAGCATATAGTTATACGTTCGTTATAATTTAACTTTAATTTGTATTTATACCTCCAAATTTTAGGTTTGCACAAATAGACACTAAGTATAAAGTTGAACAATAGACATATGCATTGTATGTAGTGTCCTACATGACAAAATTATTTTTACATGATGTCCTATTTGTATCATTCCACGTGAGACACATATGTCTAATTTTTCAATACTATACAAATTTAAGTGTCAATTTGTGTACATTAGAAGTTGGAGGTCATAGATTTTAGTTAAGACCAAGTTAAAGTGTAAATTATGTATTTTTCTAAATTTAGATCACATAGATTTGCATTTGTCATGTATACATGTGTTTTTGTCATGTATAGCTGAAATGCATGCAAAAATGATCTAAGATTTCAATCATGTTTCTCTGAATGTCGTTTTGGTCTTCAAATTCTAACACTCAAATATACGCCTCATGACACGCTCAAACTTACTTCTCAAATAAGAAGTAAAGCGGTCGTGTCAAGTAAATAACCCAACTTCCTTGGCAAGCAAAAATGATAAAAAGGGGGTTTTCTATTCCTAAATAAATGAAAATAACTAGCGAAATAAAAGGAGACAACTAACAGCTTCGAATGTTGGAGTTTAATCAATTAATCAAAGTAACTAGGGTTTACGTGTTCCCCACAGGTTCATAACTTGATAAGTCTAACTATAACAATTCTTTCCTAGTATCTTGCGTGCAAAGTAATAAGTTATGTATTTCTAAATCCTTGGTACGGCATCTAGAAAATTTCACTCCGCACCTTGGTCCGGCTACGTGTGTTGCTATCCTAAACCTTATCTTTACTTCATATTAAGCATCGTATTCGATATTTGACTAAGTTATTACCTCGTACCAATCAATACTAGCCTATTAGATAGTATACACTAAATCTATGTTTATAATTATTTTCCTATTATCTACCTCCTTGGTCTGGCAAGTAGCATTAAGGCAAGTTCTAACGATGGCCATCCGTTAAAAAGACTTCTAAACGAAAGAATTATCAATACATGCAAGACACTATTTTAGAATTGTTATTTTAGTTAGGTTTTACCTCATTATTAGACTATGGTTCCAACAACCCTAGTTATGGAGTTTAGTTACCCATAGTTATAATTACAATATTCAAATAAGTGATAAAAGAACTCATGCACTTACTTCGATGAGAAAGAGTAAAATTCGAAAGTTCAATTGATTAATCAACAAAAGTAACCAACAATCAATGATAAAAGTCTCAAGATAATCAAGAATCTAACAATAATAAAGGGCCTAACCAAATAATCCAGAGTCTAACCTCAAAAACGAGGTTTTTCGAACTATTTATAGAAAATGAAAACCTAATTAAACAAGGACTCTATTTGCTGGAAATCTGTCAAAAATGCGGCTGGATCGACGGACATCGCGATGGATCGTCGTGGTCACGACGGACCGTCATGGACTCCGTCGTCCCATACTTGATGAAATTTCTTCTGCTGCTCTCTTCAGTACCCTCGACGGTAGGTATGACGGATCGTTTCGAGCACAACGGTCCGTCGAGGGTCTCCGTTCCAAAACACTTGAACTCTTGGAATATGGGTACTGGGCTACTTCTCTGATCTTCATGACGAACCTGCAGGACGGACCGTCATGGCTACGACGGTCCGTCACGTTTTCCGTAACCCCACACTTGGTCAGACTTCTCCATCTTCCTTCAGCAGATGCACTACGCTGCCACCTACGGACCGTCACATGCATGACGGACCGTCACAAGCTCCGTTGGTGGTCTCTTCTGCATTTCTTCGCTCAAAAACCTCCGCATTCATCTTTTGAAAGATTTCCTGCAAATAAGGAGAAACTTATATTAAAATTAGCACAAAAAGGATTTTGGACACACTAAACTTAAGGAAAAAGTATTAATAATATCGTGAAACCACGGTATATCACCTAATAAGCTAAAATTTAAAACATATGTTCCATATATTATTAAGAACAAAACATCCCTTTCATGCTCTAGACTTTCATGTAGATCTGGGAAAAGAAAGTACTAATTAAGGAGGAAAGTGTATTCAAGAATTTTTTGGACGGACATAGTAATTAATGATTCGCAAAGATTGCAACATTATTTTTGGAGTCTCACATTGTTTGTGGGATAAGAATAAGGACTCCTTATATGGTCTTCGGTAATATACAAAAATAAGTTGAAGATTTTAATGAGACTGAGTTGGGAAATGTAAGTCAATGGAGTAGCCTCAGGAAGGTACGCTTATAAAGTAAACTCAATCATTCACTGGATGTATCTAATATCGTTGAAGATGATAGAGTCCTATGATTAAGGGCTCAGATCATATTGATGAGCTTAGACTTGTGCGGGGACTCACCACTTAAGTCTGGGAGATGATGAAGCGATTCTTAAAGTTACAAAATGTTTAGCTGAAACAAAAGGACAAGTTGGCGAGAAAAGGAGATATTCGGTTAATTTCCAATTGTGCAGAGTGATGCCAATCTGGTCGCCCACTGTTACACTAACACCTCAAGCCTGAAGAAAAGGAACGAACACCAAAAAGAGGACTTGCTTAGTGAATCACTGACTGTGTCGTCAAGCCCAACTCATATCGCTAAATGGGTCATAAAATGAAAATTTTGTTATCTTTTGAAAATATTAAAATAGCTTAGAGGTGATATATAATGTACATTAGAACATTCTATTAGTTTGTGGAATTAAGAGTTGGGTTTCATAGTGTCATGACCTAAGATAGACCCTAGGCGTCACATGACCTATAGGACCCTGAGAGGCCCCATACAAGCAACTTAGCATGTCATACAAGAATATATAGTTTAAAAGATTTAAAAAAAAGTTTTGAACATATATAAATTTCATAGAGAAAATGAGTAGTCTAAAGATCATCAAAAAGCCATCTAACACATAAGAATGAATCGGGACGTAGCCCGTACATAGATTTCCTAAACTGAAAGTAAAGACATAATAAAGTAAAGACAAAATGAATTTAAGGTTTGGTTCAAAAAACAAAAGGAGTAACGGATATTAAATCTTCTATATGAGATCCGATAAACGTTGAACTACACCTCATCGAATACTAGATGTAGACGATCCTAATTTATTATAAAACTTAACAAAGATTTAAGGTTGAACCCACACGGAGAAATGAAAGTTTGAATTTACTTACGAAGCTATAAATGTGATCAAATCAATTAGATGAATAGAAATTATAAAAAATGTTTAAATAAATCGAAAGGGTTGACAACAAATGCCAGATGGTTTATCAATTAACAACTAAAACAATTACAAAGCAGGGTAAACAATAAATAGAGAGGAGTTCTCGGGGATAAGATCAATTGTAGGCTAATTTCTCTATATGGGTAATTATAATTTATTAACAATTGTTGAATCTCAATGGGTAGGCTACACTATAGATGCAATAGTTTTCTCATGAACAACTATTACAATTCAAGCAACTTCTGTTGAACCTCGAGAAACCTAACACTATAAATAGTCCATTACCTTAATTTATCATCTCTCTCGATCTAGATAAGTAGAATTGTCTTTAAAATTCACTTTGTTGATCTGAACGCTCAAAAATTATTAACTAAAATCATCATTGGAAACCTTAGTTCTAAACCTCCTCATTAAGTTAAACATTTAAGAAAATGGATTCAAGGGGTAAACAATAATTCATTTGGAAAGGGTAAATGATATGGAGTTGAGTTTCAACCTCCCAGAGTCATTAATGTGCCCGCTCCGATTCGAGGTGATCCTATAACCTGGAATACCAAATGGGTGTAGAATAAGCCAACATCGATGTTTCACAATCATTGCATGGTGAAATATGATGTGGTTGGATTAGATGATCCTATTGTTTTCTTTCTTCTACCCAGAGCATAAATTTGTGGTTACCAACAATCTGATACATATGCTTATAGTAAGAGGGTTTTTTTATATGTTTGTTTCATATAATCCATACACTAACATAGCTAAATGGTCCAGTGTGCGCAGAAGTTGTGTACAACGACGGAGTTGGATATGGCCATCATAGGTGTTGGAGTATTAACATTATCATTGACCAATGATTCTATGGTGCGGTTTTAAGAGATTCCATGTAATTCTATCTATACATATGACCACCTACATAACATGTTCATAGCGGGGTACTATCAAGTCTCCTAGAAACTTAATCATAAAGATAAACTAAATAACTTCACAACACTATCTCGAGATTTGATGAGAAAATCTTGGTATAGGTTCACTAGGTTCATGTGAAGCGTTCTGAATCACATCATTGATGATGAGTCATTGAAGGAGTACTTCTATAGAGGAAATAATGATAACAGAAGAGTTGTGTTAAATGCAATTGCTAGAGAATTATAGGGTTAATGAACTTTAGAGGAGATCTCGGTAAATCCTAAGAGGATTTCCCAAAACACAAAGCTTGGAGCATGACAAAAGCAAATATTGTTAGGAGCACGTTCGTGGTCTAAATTGCACCCAAGAAATTTAAATAATGACCATTTGGGATGTCTCAGGTAGGATAAAATTGGGTTTATTACTAAACATGTTAGTGGTAACTAGATTCTACAACCACAAGTGGAGAAGTAATACAATGACATGGATGAAAATTTTGTCAATGATCAAAACGGGGGTGGGGGTGGGGGTTCCGAAATAACGCACAATGTTCCCACTCAGATAATTTTCACCAGAGTCAAGGAATTCAAGGTTGGAACTATTGAAATGACAACCGTGAAGGTAACTATGTCTGGGATGGGAATTACAATCTTGATAACAATTACAACTGGAATAATTATTGCAATAGGAATGATCAGGCTGGGTCTTTTATACCTATTTATAATAGAGATTTTGGCAATAGTATATTACACATTAAGCATATGATGCAACAAATGATGATGAGGTATGATGCAAAAATTGAGAATTTTTTAGATAGATGCAAAATGACTTGCCTGGAATTGGTCAAAATGTTGACAACCATGCAGTGTCAAAAAAGCAACTTGCGAACCACTTTTTTTTAAAGTTTTCCATCATTATGAACCCACCTAATGTTGGAAGAGTTCCTACTAATACCGTCTAGAATCTAAAAAATAATGGACATTGTGTGGTAGTCACTACTCACTGCATAAAGTAGAATATTGACCCCATGTTGTGTGAGGTTATAAGAGTGATTGAAAAGTATGAGGATGAGATTGAGGTTATTGAAATTACAAATGATGATATTGACAAGGAAGCTGATGTAACCCAAAAGGTCCTGCCCATGCCTATACCTCAGCCTCCATTCCCATAGAGACTGGTGAAAAAGACTGGAGAGGGTAAGTACTGCAGGTTCATAGCTATGTTGAAGCAACTGTCCAAAAATTTCCCATTGATAGAAGGTTTGAAAGAAACTCCAGGGTATTCTATGTTCATAAAAGACTTCGTGACCAAAAAGAGGGATGTCAGTTTTGACAATGAAGAGGGGGTGCAGCATTGCAGTGTCATTGTTATAAGGTCATTTGTGCGAACGAAAGAAAATCCTGGAGCTTTCAATATTCCTTCACCATTGTGCGAAAGAAAGAAGATCCTGGAGCTTTCAATATTCCTTCACCATTGGGATTTTCTACTTTGCAAAAGCTTTGTGTTATTTAGGTGCCAGCATTAATTTGATTCCATTGTATATCTATAAAGAGTTGGGTTTAGGGGATCCAAAACCGTGTGCGATGCGTCTACTTTTTGTTGATAGAACTGTGAAGAGGCCCATTGGAGTTCTTAAAGAAGTCCTTGTTCAACTTCAGTCGTTCATCTTTACGGTGGGATTTGTGATACTTGATTGTGAGTTGATTTGGAGGTCCCCATCATCTTATGGAGACCATTCCTTACTATTGGGCGTGCCTTTTTTGATATGAGAGAAGGAAGATGAAGTTCTTACTTAATAATGAGGAGGTAACTTTTAACATCTGTAGGTTATGAAGTAGGAAAGTGATCTTAAGTGAGTATTGGTTGTGAATCATATTGTGGAGCGACATTCTGAGGTGTTTATTGAAGAGAGGATGGGTGTTGATGCACTAGCAGCGGTAATGATTAATGTTTACAGTTATAGCATTGAAGATTATGACGAATTAGTTTTTGCACTTGAAAGGTTTGAATTTCATTCCAAGCAAAAAATATTGGAGTTAGGTATGAGGAATCACGACTCCACATCCGCAAAAACATCTGTAGAAGAGCCTCCAATACTAGAACTCAAGGGTCTACCATCCTTTCTGAGGTATGCATTCTTTGGGAAAGATAGCAATTTACCGGCAAAGATTGTTGTTGATATGTAACAAGAGCAATTAGAGGCTTGGTGTTTGCATTGAATATGCTTAGAGGCTATATGATGGATTATTGCAGAAATTATTGGGATTCCATCGGGCAGTTTTTCACACAAAATCCAACTCATGGAGGACAGTAAGCCTAGTATAGAGCTCTAATGGAGATTGGTTCCTTCTATGCAAGAGGTTGTGAGAAAGATTATCATTTAAGTGATTGGATGATAGAGTTATATATCATATTCCTGATAATAGTTAGGTCTGCCTAGTAGAGTATGTGCCCAAGAACGAGGGAATCACTATGGTTCCCAATGATTGAAATGAGCTTGTTCCAATGAGGTCGGTAACTGGTTGGGGAGTGTGCATGGACTACTGCAAGTTAAATGCATGGGCTGAGAAGGAAAATTTCCATATGTCCTTCATTAGTCCGATGTTCGATCGTCTTACTAGTATGGGTCGGTATTGTTTTCTAGATGGGTATTATGACTACATTGAAATCTCTATAGCCCCGGAATACCAAGAGAAGACCCCCTTCACTTGTTGATTAACGTTTCAAGGAAAGTTCATCTAATTGTAAGTGTCATATGAATAGAAATTATCGAATAAAAATAGAATTCATATTAGGTGGTGACATAAATGTCAAATGGGAGGTTTTGCTTTTTCATTATCAACGATATTGACAACAAACAATACAAAATGTTAATAGTTAGATGGGTTCTTAGGATATGATTTGACTATAGGCTAATATAGACAAATAGTTAAATGCAATCCTAATCAAGTTGATTTCTCCCGACATTAACAAGCAAGCAAAATGAGACAAGCCTATACCTTAGTTTATTCATTCTCCCGAGCTAAATATGTGGAGTGAGTTTAGGATTCACTCCCCCTAGCAGAACCCATGTCAACCCAATACCCACTGAACGTTAAACAATAATCTTGGTCTTAAAGCTCTCTCTCTCTCTCTCTCTCTCTCAAGCCACAAACAAGAAGTTAGAATTGTATTTGCCACTACAATTGTTAAAATAAAAAACAAAACTGATTAAGCTCACTTCTAAATATCTTTTAAACCAAGCTCACTTCTAAACATCTTTTAAACTAACATTTAGCAGTTTCCATAAACAAAATCAATTGATAATCATACAATCACACCCCAATAATTAGAGTTTTAACTAAACATATAAAAAGATAAAAAATCGTTACCAAATTGAGTATCCATCAACTTGGTAAGATTATTTCGCCCGTACAATGCTCCATGTTGAAGAATCTCAAAGAGACTCTTTCAATTTCTCGAAAGTTAAAAACATCCATTCCGTATAGCTTCGGAAAATTAGTCCTAATACTTAGAGTTCAATATGCAAAATTACTCTAATGAATGTTAAAAATAAAATTTGATACTAAACTTAATTTCAAAAAAATTATTTGTAGTCGCCAAAAATGAACTCTAGAAGGGACATTCAGCGTATTAAGTCTGGCTCGCCAATCTTTCCTTTGCTCAACTTTCTCGCCCCTTTTCCTTAATCTTTAGTGTCCTCAAGGTCTATAACTTTGGGCATTCCAACCCTGCACCGCGGAACCGCTCGGCGATCCGCAGGCTGCTACTTTCTCTTGCGAACTTGGTTTTATCCTTCAAGGCTTTACACGCTGGAACATTGGGCGGTATAATGGCCATTCCACAACATGTCAAAGGGACTCAGCGATAAATGGGCTTTCATTGCTTTGCTCTTTTAGCTTGCATTGTTCGTTTTGCAAATTAGTGTTCGTTTTTTGTCTCCCAATCCATATACTTGGAAATCAAGGGTTCTACATAAATTATTTCCACAAAATAAGCATTTGAGGACACAAAATCATTGTGAATAATCCCTAAATTAGTCAAAATGTCGGACTCATCAATACCCCCAACTTAAACTTTTGCTTGTCCTCAAGTAAAACTCAAGTTCACTAATTCAAAAAGGATGCCTCAAAGAGTGCTATACATGATTAATTAATGCAAACAAAAAGACTCAACTTACTTAATAAAGGATCAATTTTGAAGTCAAAGGTTCAAAGTTGTGAGTCACCATTACTAAAGATTCCCATGTCCACAATACTTGCTTCAAATGCAAGTTCAAGCTCAAAATAGATACTCAAATGACCTCACACAAATTATTATTCAATATTCACACAGTACTTTTTAACAAACTAAATCTCCAAAATCAAATACAACTCACAGACTCATATAGATGAATACATGTATGACTTAACCCATAGGTTTGCCATTATTTTCCAACCAATATTTGTTTCAGCTCACTTAAGATTAAAAAGAATTTTCAAAGCTTGTAACGGGTTTGAATGTTGAGGTATGATAATTTTGTATCCATGGGTGCTTTGCTCATGAAATATGGTGTGAACGTTACCTTCTATCATTTCCTTCAACATTCACACTAATGCTCAAAATTACTCCTATTATTCATCTTCCAAGGAATGTTGAACACCCAATTCCTTTTTCAACTTGTAAACTTTATTTCTCAACCCTTTTTAATCCTTTTAATTTTGCTTCTCTTTTCACTACACCCCAACTTAGGGTTTTGGCCTTAGTTCTGTATTCAAACAAACAACATTTTATGAGGAATATACGTAGAATGATAAAAAAAGGGTAACAATTGTATCTCGTTTCTTCCAAGAAAAGGTTAAAAAGAGTGTTCAAGCAAAGTTGACACACTCATAAGGTTTGCCACAAAAGAGGTATAATGTAAAATTGTTTCACTCTTTAGAATTGTTGCCTAGGACTTTCTCAAGAGCTTGCATACTTAGTCAACAAGACCAATGGGGCAAATTGTAGGTGTCATCACACATGGTTCATGGTAATACCATTACACAAGTCATTGGCATCAATATGAAACCAGACTCTACACTTTTACTAGTGTGTAATGTTCATCACAAGAGCTACAATTCGAAAATTGGCTAGTCAAAAAAACATTCAAAAAGTTCACATACTGCCTATAAAACTTCACTTGGCCTCATGGTAGATGCACATCCATTTTTGTTAAAATAAGAGAACTATTCAAGTCATCAGTATTGATCAAGGCAAAGAGTCAAGTTTTTACAAGAATAACCACAATCAAGCAAACCCAAGAGGTGGAACAAATTTCTCAGAAGGGTCCAAAAACCATTTACATTTATAATACGGAGCCTTAAGATCAAACATCCACAAAATGGTGCCAAAACACATTTTATAGCATAAAATTCAAAAATATAAACAAAAATAATAAAAACAACACGTAGGTATTAATGTAACTCGCTCCACCGAAAATGAAAATCAATTTGTCCTCAAATGCAATATAAACACTAAAAATCAATAAGAAAGACAAAGAGGGAGGATAAAAAGATCTTGCTAACATAGTAACTCTATCTATCGGGGCATCAGTGCTCGATTCCACATCATCTTCACTAACACTACTAGAGTCAACCTAGGGAGTGTCTTCTAAAGAAATCTGCACCGTTGAATCAACCATGACCTCTTCAATCTCTATGAGGAACTTATAAGATGCATCCTCTTCGACACCAGGTTCTCCCCATCAATCTCAGCTTCAGACTTGGCAGCAGCTATGTCATTTCCCTTTATATCTCCAGTGGTGGCTAGAGAAATCTCAAAATAAACTGGATCATCCATATCATATGTAGCTTCTAATAGGGAAGAGAAGTTTGTGGACATTAATTAGTCCACATCCTTCCTAAGGTCTGCAACCTCTACTTTTAAAGTTGTAACGTAACTACTCGGTAGTACCCCCTAGGTGCCACACGGCGTATTCGACCTCTCGAAGGTCTCATATAAACCTCATTACTCATTGATTGCATATGATACTCAAAATAAGTAAGAATTTAGCATTTTTATCACACACGAAGAATACTTTCATTAATAAGCAAGCAAGACACTTTTAAAAACATCTAAATTTACAACACACCTAATCAAACCATCTAATAACTGTAGTGTACAACATTGGTACTTAGTCGATACAAAACTTGAAATAAAGACTAAAAGACCATAAAAGAACATGTAGGTCTTGTAAGATCAATAATGGGATTACTTGTTAGCAAGAGCAAAACTGCTAAAAAAAGAATGGATGTGTTGTTCGTACCACATTTCATGAGGATAGAAGTCAATGATCTGAAATGATTACAAATTTACACTTATCCCCATTACAAGACTTAAAATGAATTTTGTGATCTTGAGTGAGCTGAAATAATTGCTGGCTGGAAAATAAAGGCAAACATATGGGTTAAGTCATGCATTACGTTTATCTTTGTGAGTGTGACCGTCGAATTGATTTTGGCTCTTTAAATTTTGATCCATTGAGTGTGAACATGGAATAATTCTTTGTGTGAGGGCATTTGAACACTTATATTAAGCTTGAACTTTCATTTGAAGCAAGTCTAGTTAGCTTCATATTCTTTGGTAATGGTAAGTCAAAACATGAACCTTTGAGTGCACAATTGACCCTTACATGTGTAATTTAAGTCTTTTTTTGTGCATTCATGATTGAATCTTGTGTATAAATATTTGAGACATTCTTTTTGAGCAACCGAACTTGAGGATGATCAAATGTTTAACTTGTGGGTGGTGATGAGTCCACGATTTTTACTCATTTTGGGATATATTTTAATAGATTTAGTGTCCTCAAATGCATATTTTTTCCCTATAACTGATGCAAACAATTTATGTTCAGGGATATCGGGTTGAGGAACAAAACATGTACACTAAGGAGCAAAAAGAAACAAGGCAACTAAAAGAACAAAGAAAAGAAGGACTGGGGATCGCGTAACCCACTTGGCGTGTCGCCAGATTTGGGCTTCATTTTAATAGATTTAGTGTCCTCAAATGCATATTTTGTCCCTATAACTGATACAAATCATTTATGTTCAGGGATTTCGAGTTGAGGAACAAGGCATGGACTCTAAGGAGCAAAAAGAAACAAGGCAACTGAAAGTACAAAGAAAAGAAGAACCGAGGATCGTGTAACCCATTAGGCGTGTCATCGCATGACCTTTGTATCTCATTATGTTCTATTGTGCTAATCACAAAAGGAGAAAGTCAAGTTGGCGATCAAAATAAGTATTTGGTTAGATGCCGAACAATTTTGCAATGTTTTTCTATATCATCCAACATTACATAACATCAAGGATGTTGAAGTCAAAAGCAAAATGGAGATTCAAATGACAAAGGGCGTAGTTGATCAGTGATCCCAGATTATTGCACCGACTAATCCTTTGCAGCACAATTTTTTACAACTATAAATACGTTTTTTCAATTCATAGGAACCTATCTAGACATTGAGTAATCACATAGAAAATTATCATTCTATCTTCAAATATTGTTTTAGTTTTCAAGCTTTGATACATTTTCCTTAGGTTTTGAAGATTTGAAGATTTGTAGGCCTGTGTAAAGACAATATAATCGTAACCAGTTGATTGAAACACCAGTTGGTGTCGATTTCTTGATTTTTACTATGTCTAGCTAAAACTGGAACTCTTTCGGTGATCATGTTTTTATGGGTTGATAATTGTTTGATGTTTCTAATTGATACTTTATTTGTAGTTTAAAAGTTGTATCGTTTAGTAGTTGTGATTGAACTTAATGTGTTGTAGTTGCAAATACAATCTAAGCTTAGTGTTATTTGCTTTCTAGAGAGAGAGAGAGTTTTTGAAACCCAAACTACTGAATCGGTGGACTGTGGGTTGTGGGTTGCAATGGTTTCATCTCGAGAAAGTGAATCCTAAGTCCTATTCCACACTTTCACCTTGAGAAAGTTAATGGACTAAGGTGAAGGTTGTGATTAACTATTGCTTATTGGTGTTTGAGAGAAACCGATTCGATTCAGGGTATATTTGTCAAGAGAGAGTTTACCCCAACACAAGTCTAGCTTAATCACTAATGTGCAGTTGCTTACTGTTAGTTGCAACTACCCGGTTGTTGATCTTTGCCTTTAATTCTATCACATTCCAAGAATCCTGTCTCCATATTCGTATTTTCATGAATTTACTGTTATTTGCTAATTAACTGCAAACCTCCTTTTTGATAATTGACACTTGTGTCACTCTTAATTTGATATGTTTTCATTTGTAAATTTCTTTTAGCTGTGAATGTCTTTAACTTATTTGCACTTGAATATTAATTATCGAAACAAATCCCTTTAGGAATGATCCCAACCGTTGGTTAGGTTATATTATTACTCGCAATTGTTAGACTTGAACTTGAAGTAGTGTCCTGATACGTGAAGTCAACAATCCAATGTTTCCACCCATAGACCGTAAGGTTATCCATGGTCCATCCTAGTGATCTGTGAATATCCACTCGCAACCCCCCCAAAACCCATCCTCAGAAGTCTATTGATGGATTCATAGGCTGGATCGTAGATTAGTCCATAGATCGTCATTCAGCCAATAAGTGGAAACTTTCTGGACTTCCAAAATCTCCTACTGAAATTGATCGAGAAAATGACAGGACAGATCGTGGATCATTCGATAAATAACCGATTAGTTCATATATCTAGACCCTAAGACCCCAAAATCTATCTTTTGAAGTCAATCAACAGACCCGATAGAATAGATCGCAGATATGTCAATGGATCATCGATCACTCCTTAGTTCCAGACCCACAGGACCCCCCAGAACCCATCCTCTAATGTCGATCAATGTACTGATACAAAGGATCGTTGATCCATCAGCAAGCCATCGATCAATCCATCGGTGGCTTCAACCAATTTTATGTCAGGGTTCGTTTGGTCTATTCCTTATGCCTTAGAACCCTAAATTATGTCATTTAACTCCTAAATTATGTGGGTTTTTTCAATTTTATCCTAGTAAACTAATTAGAACTTATCCTATTCAATTATTCAACAAAAATCAATCAAACATAAAGAAAGAGAGGAGAAAGAGTTGACCAATGCTTTCAAAAACGCAACAAGGTTTTCATCACTTTCTGCGCAGAATTTGAAAGATTTCTTCATGGAATTCATCAGTAGGTATGTGAGATTTCTCTAATGGGTTCTTTTATCCCATTAATACCTAGATTTCATCAAGATTCTCGATTCCCTTAATATTATGTAGACCCAAGGTTTCTTGAATGTTAGAAATTATTGGGTTTTAGTTTTTTGAATGATCCAAATCAGATTGTCATGAATTTATAATCATTTCATGAAATTAGAACCCTACCTATGTAGTTCTTTTTGTTCAATAACTACACATGCTACATCAGTTACATTAGATATATACATATTTTCCTCAGTTTTCAAATGTTTCATTATCAATATATTAATGTTGCATTCTCAGTTGCATGATAATATTCTGAGCTATCTAATATTACTTAAATTTAGACATAAAATATTTATTACTTATTCAAATAGGAGTAGCTCAATACCATGTAGATTAGGATAAGTCACCCTCATGTCCCAAAACTACATGACATGTAGGTTAAGTCTTGTTTGTTGGGCATTAAATTTTGGTTATCATATTAGTCATGCCTCGATACCTCTAGAAGGGTATATTTGGTCATCTTAATAGGGCATATACGTCGGACTCCACATATAGCTCATATTTTTTTATGTCAGTTATTAGTAATTCCCACAGTTCAATAGGTGTATTGCATTGGCCATGTTATCACTTACAATCATATTTCAGTCCCAACATGTTATAAACTTCGTCATTGCATTCAATTATTTCATGTTCAGTATTTTCAATATAGCATCATGTTTATCTGTTATCATTGCAAAGTCTTTACACTTTGATTCAGTTTAGAATACTGTTCAGGTTTACTCTATCCTACATGCTCATTAGTAATGCATACACTACGCTACATTTTATCTTGATGTAGGTTAATGTGCTCAACTTTTAGATCACTAATAGATTGGTTCCCAATCTTCAGTTCGGTAGCATCAATGGGGAGTCCTCATTCTTCAAGGATGAGTGACTTGATTATCTTTCTTTGCTTTTAACTTTAGTTTTTGTTTTACTAGATTTGTATATGCATGTCCCAAAACATTTAGTGAGTTTAGTAGAGTTAGAGTTTGATATTTCAGTTGTTGTTTAAGCTCTCAATTTTCATCTATTGAGATAATATATGTGTATTGCCCATTATTTTAAATTATTCATATGATTTTGCTTCCGAACAATATTTTCCTTTTTAGTTAATCATTAGTATGATTATTATATGCTAGCAGGGTTAGCTTGGGTTCAGTCGTGATCCTACGTCCCATTTCCGCATTGTGGGGTAGCTTCGAGGCATGACAAGCTTTCTATCAGAGCATTATGTTTATGTTTCCTAGGATGTCATAAAATTTGCACTAAGTAGTTTCCTTTTCATGTGTGTAACATGTAACACATCTAATGAGGGGGAGACTACGAAGTGTTTTAAGAAAAATTTCACTCTCTTAGTTACTCTTATCGTGTGTAAGGTTTGATCTAATTTCTTGTTCTAACTCAAAGTTATGCATTTCATATCATGCCTCCTCGTAGAGATTATGGAAGGAGTGTGAATGCACCCAATGATAATGTAACTCTTACGGTCCTAACCATGAAGTTTTCAATGTTATGTTTTGAAATGCCATTCAACTTTTGGCTCAGAGTGCGGCTAACCAGAACAACGACCAAGTTCAAGTCCTAGAAAATCCTAATGTTGGGTCAGATGCAGCTACAACTCAGGATTTTGTTTGTATGAATCCTTTGTAGTTCTTAGGATCGCAGATTGCTAAGGATCCCCAAAAATTCATTGATAAGGTCAAGACGATATTTAGAGTGATGCATGTGACATGTAATAATAGGGTAGAGTTGGAATCCTACCAGCTGAAGGATGTATCCCACAACTGTTATACTAAGTGTAAAGAGAATAGGTGTACATATGCATCTCATATGACTAGGGAATGCCTTAGTGAGACCTTTTTGGACACTTTCCTCCCAAGAAAGTTGAGGGAGGCTAAATTTCATGAGTTTATGAATTTGAGGCATGGTTTCACTTCAGTCCAAGAGTATGGACTTAAGTTCAGCAAACTCTCCAAGTACAATCCTCACATGCTTGTTGATTTCAGGGCTCAGATGAACAAGTTTCTTAATAGGGTATCCTACCCTATGAAAACAAAGTGTGGGAATACTATGTTGCTAGAAGATATTGATATTTCTCGGCTAACGACTCATGCCTAGCAAGTTGACGGTGAAAATTTAAGGAACATTTTAAGGAGAATAAGAATACTAGGATAGACAACTATGATTGTTCTTAATAAAAATCGGGTGGTGGAAATCTCTCGAAATTTATGCAAAAGTCTTTAGCTCTAGAAGCTTCATCATCTAGTGTTCCATCATCTAATTTTAGACATGAGCAGAAAGGTAGGACATCATGCTTTACGTCACAAGGTAGTATTTCAAAACCTACCGAATTGATCATAAGTGTGGTAAGAACTATTCGGGCGAGTGTCTTGCATGAAAGAGAGGATGTTTTGGGTGTGGTTAGTCTGGTCATAGGTTGAAATATTGTCCTTCTAAACAGGTTCAAGGAGGTAACAATGGTAGAGCTTAGTTAACAACTTAAGCAGCACCATCAGGTCACCCGTCTTGGCAGGGTAATTCATCTTTTACAGGTGGCATTTAGTTCTAAAAAAGTTGTATGCTCTCCAATCTCACCACGATCAAGAAGATTCTCGTGATATCGTTACTGCTACATTACGAATCATTGATGTTGATGTTTATGCTTAGTTAGATAAAGTAGGATACTCTTTCTTTTGTAAATCCATGTACAACAATCAAATTTAGTGCTTGTTCAAAACTTTTCTCAGAATGCTTCTCAGTCGTTACTTCACTTAGTGACCATGTTATAGCTAAACTGGTATTCAGACATTGCGCTATCATAGTCTCATAGAAAGTCACCAAAGCAGATTTTGTAGAGTTATAAATGGTAGGCTTTGATATCATTCTACGCATGGATTTATTACATTATTGTTATGCCTCAGTCGATTGTACAATGAGAATTGTTCGCTTTCAATTTCTAGACAAACAAATCTTAGAATGAAAGTGTAGTAGCACAGCGCCTATGGGTTGATTAATTTCGTACCTTAAGGCCTGAAAGATGATTTTTAAAGGGTATCTATATCATCTATTTTTTGTTACAGAATAAAGCTTCGAAACCCCAACTGATGGGTCAATTCCAGTAGTCAATGAGTTCCCAAAACTTTTTCCAGGAGATCTTCACAAGGTTCCTTCCAGGAGGGAAATTGACGTTGGAATTTATCTTTTTCTAGATACCTAGCCTATTACCATTCCTTCTTACAAAAGGTCTGCAGCTGAGTATAAGCAATTTAAAATGTAGTTGAAAGATCTCTAATATAAGGGATTCATACGACCCAATATTTCCTCATA
Source organism: Solanum pennellii (assembly GCF_001406875.1). NCBI lineage: Eukaryota > Viridiplantae > Streptophyta > Magnoliopsida > Solanales > Solanaceae > Solanum > Solanum pennellii. Next base: position 78,012,680 of record NC_028637.1, on the reverse strand, counting down.
GGGTGCACCGGTGTTGTTCGTGAAGAAGAAAGATGGTTCTCGCAGAATGTGCATTGATTATAGGCAATTGAACAAGGTCACAATGAAAAATAAGTATCATATTCTTAATATTAATGACTTGTTTTACTAACTTTAAGGTACTAAACATTTTTCAATGATAGACCTCAAACCCGATTATCATTATCTTAGAGTCAGAGATAGTGACATCCTGAACACTACCTTTAGAACATCTTATGGTCATTATAAATTTTGTAGTTATTTTATTTGAACATAATAAATTCTCTTGCAGGTTTCATGGAATTGATGAACAGAGTGTTAAAGCAGTATTTTTACTTGTTATTTATATATTTATTGATTATATCCTCATTTACCCTAAGAAAGTGGAAGAACATGTGAATCATTTGAGGTTTGTTCGTCAAAATATAAAAGATCACCAGTTATTCATTAAGTTTAGCAAATATGAGTTTTTGTTGGAATTTTTTTGATTCCTTAGGAATACTATGTCTAGCAAAGTGATCCAACTCGATTCTCTATAAAAAGCAGTCAAATAGTGGACCTAACCCACCTCTCCTACATATATCAAAATCTTCTTGGGTTTGGCTTGTTACAAGAGAGGGTTTATGGAAGGATTTTAATCCATGGACTCTCTATTAACTAAGTTCAAGCATATGAAAGTTGAGTTTCAGAAGTGAGATGACTGTGAGAAAAGCTTTGCAGAACTAAAAACTAGATTCACTTCAGATCTTGTTTTAACCCTACCGGATGGGTCAAATTGTTATGTTATATATTGTGATGCGTACAAAGTCAACCTAGGTTGTGTGTTCTTTTATCTTGGTAAGAATATAACTTTTTCTTCTCGATCGCTTTAGGTGAATGAGATTTACTAGCCAACTCATGACCTCGAGCTAGCACCAGTGGTGTTTGCCCTTAATATTTGGACACATTACTTGTATGGTGTCCATGTAGATGGGTTCACAGACCATAAGAGCTTGCAGTATATTCACCCATAGAGAGTTGAATATTCGACAAAGGAGATAACTTGAGTTCCTCAAGGATTATGATATGAGTGTGCTTTACGATCCTAATAAAACTAGTGTAGTAGCATATTATCTTAGCAAACTATATATTGGTGGTATAGCACATGTTGAGGAAGAATTAAAGGAACTAGCAAAGGAGGTTCAGAGGCTTGCTCGCTTGGGAGTTCTTCTTATAAGCATATCATATGGTGGTGCAACAATTAACAATGGGTCTTAATATTCATTGGTATTGGAGGTTAAGGCAAACAAGATGGTGATCCGTTATTGCTTCACCTAAAGGGTGCAGTCCATCAGTAGAGAGTTTAGGTTTTCTCCTACAGGCGAGATGGTGTGCTTCTCTATCTAGGTCGATTATGTGTTCTTAAGGTTTATGAGTTGAGACTTAAAATTCCTACAGCAGCCCATAATTCCAAATATTCTATTCACCCAATCTTTACTAAGATATACCATGATCTAAGAGAAGTCTTTTGGTGGAATGGGATGAAAAGAGATATTACAGATTTTGTGGCTAAGTGCTCAAACTGTCTGTAAGTCAAGGTAGAACATTAGAAAATCACGATATATGACTTAAGAAATCAACATTCCTACTTGGAAGTAAGAAGTGATCAGCATAGACTTTATCATAGGTTTAACTAGTACTCGTAGACAATATGCCTCCATTTAGGTTATTGTCGACAAAGTCACCAAGTCTGCATGCTTTTTGGTTGTCAAGACTAGAGATTCACCGGAGGACTAAACCAAGATATACATTAATGAGATAGACATGTTATATGGGGTTCATTTGTCTATCATCCCAGAGAGAGGTCCTTAGTATACCTCTAATTTCTTAAAGTAATTTTAGAAAGGTCCTGGTACTTATGTTAATCATAGCCTAACATTTCAACCGCATAAGGATAGAGCGTACAATCCATACCTTAGAGGATATGTTAAGAGATTGTGTGATCGACTTGGTGGGTAATCTGGATGATCACCTTTTTTTATAGAGTTCTCCTACAATAATAACTACCATTCCAGAATGCAGATGTCCCCTTATAAGGCATTGTATTGCGTAGATGTAAATATTCAGTTGAAGTAGGTTAAGTAGCCTTGACAGGGACAGATTAATTCATGATTCTATGAAGAAAGTGCAAATCATTAGAGATAGGCTTAAGACGCCAAGAGTCGCCAGAATTCCTATGTAGATGTAATGAGAAGGGAGTTAGAGTTCCAAGTTGATTATTGGGTTTTCCTGAAAGTGCCACCTCTGATAGGGGTAATGAAGTTTGGAAAGAAAGGGAAGCTCAGTCCTAGATATATAGTGCCTTACAAGATCTTGGAAAGAGTTGGTAAAGTTGTTTATGAGTTAGAGTTTCCAGCAGAACTAGCAGCGGTTTATTTTAACATTTAGCTATTGAATAAGTATGTGGGATATCTACCCTATATATTTCCTTTAGAAAAATTCTCTATGAGGTATAGTCTATCTTATGAGGATGTTGCATTTGAGAATCATGATCGTCATATTCGAAAGTTGAGAAACAAACAAGTCTCTTCAGTTAAGTTTTTGTTGAGTAGTCATTACGTAGAGTGAGATACTTGGGAATAAAAATCAAACATTAAGCCAGTCTTTCTATTCTATTCCAGCTTGAGGTTATAGTTCCTCTTCAGTTTTACGATCACTTATATGTAGCTTCAGCCTTAGTATATTGTTCTTTCAGTTTGTACTTGCATTTTCAGTGTATTTGCATGTTCATCGAACTTATTTTAGTTAGAAATTAGTTTCTAGAAATTAGTTGTAGGGTTTGCAGCTATTTCCCTCCCTATTTAGCTAGTCTAATCTGTGTTCAAGAATGAATGTTCCTAAGGGGAAGATAATGTTACACCCTGTATCCAAAAAAGACCAAAACCAACATATTTTAAGAAGTTGCAAGTGCAACATACTGTTGCCACCCTCAAACCATAGCGTGAACCACGGTTTGTAATTGTGGTCCGTGGGGGGACATCTACATCCCTTCCCAAAACATATCCTCTGAAGTTGATCGACGGACTAACAAGATGATGGATTAGTCAACCGATTGTTGATCAGTCCATAGGTCGATACCCTTAGGACCCCAAAATCCACCCCTCAAGTCGATCAAGGACTGATAGGATGGATCCTGGATCAGCCGACGGAGCGTATTTAGTTTGTAGGTTGAGACCCTCAGACCCCAAAATCAATCATCTAAGGTCGATCGATTGACTGATAGAATGGATTATGGATCGGTAAATAGGTCTTCAATGAGTCCATAGTTTGAGACCCTCAAACCCCGCAGAACCCATCCTACTTAGTCGATTGATTGACTGTTCAGAAGGATCGTGGATTCGTACATGGATCATCGATTAGTCTGTAGGTGGCTTTAGGGGACTTTAAGTCAAGGGTCATTATGTCTTTTTCTTCCGTGTTGGACCCCTAAACTTCGTGATTTTTTTTAATATTAGCCTAGTAAACAAATTAGAACTTACCTTAACTAATTATTCACTAAAAATAATCAAACTTATAACCAAAGAAAGGAAAGAGTTGACCAAAGCTTTCCTAAATGTAGCAAGGTTTTTAACTATTCAATCCCTAAAATCAAAAGATATGTCCGTAAGATTAATGACAAGGTATGTGGGATTTTGCTAGTGTATTCTTTTCGCCCATTTGGTCCCTAGAATTCAGTCATATTCTTGATTATTATAATATTATATAGATCTAGGCTTTCTAGAATGTTAGAAAGCGTTGGGTTTTAGTTGTTAGAATGATCCAAACCAGATTGTCATGAATTTTGTATCATTTTATGTGGATTATCTGATTAATTCAAAACCCTAGCAATGTAGTTCTTTTAGTGCATTAATTATACATGCTAGGTCGGTTAATTTATATATATATATATATATATATATATATATATA
>NC_028637.1:77911198-78008168 GCF_001406875.1 Solanum pennellii | reverse complement strand
TATATATATATATATATATATATATATATACACATGCATGCCTCAACTTTTGAATGTTTCATTATTAGTATAATAATGTTGCATTATCAGTTGCATGCCAGTATTATGAGCTATCCAGTCTTAGACAAATTAATTCATAAATTGTTAACTAAATATACAAATGGTAGTAGCTTGATGCCGAGTAGACTATGCCCAGACATCCTCATGTCCCAGAACTACATTTCCAATAGGTTAAGTTTCTCATGTTGGGCATTACATTTTATTGATCACTCTAGTCATGCCTTTATGCCTCTGGAAAGGTATATTGGGTCCTCTCGATGGGCGTATAAGTCAGACTCCACATTTAGCTCATGTGATTTTATGTTGGTTATCAGTAGCTCCCATAATTCAGTCAGAATTCTATTGCATTGACCATGTTATCAGTTAAAATCACATTTTAGTCCCAACATGTTATAAACTCGATCATTCTATTCAGTTATTTATCGTCCAGTATTCGTACTATAACATCATGTTTATCTATTATCATTGCTCAATATCTACGCTTTGATTAAGTTATAAGTATTGTTCAACTTTAATCTGTCATGCATGCTCAGTACCTTCAAAATACTGATGCATACTCTGCGCTATATCTTCTCGTGATGTCGGTTCAGGTTCTCAACTTCCAGATTGCGTATAGATCGGTTCCCTTCTTTAGTTCTACAACATCAATGGTAAGTCATCATTCTTCAAGGACAAGTGACTTGATTATCTTTTTTTACATTCAGCTTTAGTTTAAGTTTTGCTAGATTTAGCTGGGCGCATGCCCTAGCACTTCTATTCAGCTTAGACGCTTATTTCAAACATACTTAGATTTAACAATAGAGTTAGACTTTGAATTTTAAGTTGTTGTTTAGACTTTGATTTTAAGTTGTTGTTTAAACTTTGAATTTTCATCTATTGAGATAGAATATATGTATTCTCCCATCAATTCAGATTATTTATATGATATAACTTTTGCGCAATACTTACCTTTTCAGTTTAACGTTAGTATGTTTATGACAATATAGGAGGATTAACTTCAGGTCACTCATGATAGTACATCCCATGTTTGCGTCCTGGTTTTAGCATCGGGGCGTTACAGTCCCTCCTCCTCCTCTTATTGTTTTTTGGAAGTAGAACTCTACCTAACCAAATAAGGGTGAAGGGGGATCCATAGGGAGAACCTCATCATTGTCTAAGAGGGCCACCCCAGCCTATTTTCACAGAGAAGTGAAAAGTCTCGGGGGAAGAAATCTTTCTTGTTGCCTCTGTATAATATATTCCTCTAGGAGATAACCTGGGGCCCCATATTCAACTCAATGCCATATGCCGCACAGGCCACCACCAAGGCTCAAGGAAATATCACGTCAATGTTGTTGCTGGACGGGAAAATCCTCATAGTATCCAAGTGTGACCACCTCTTAGCATCAGGTGACTAGTACCCACTAGTGATACCCTTAGCAGTAGGCTAATAAACTCTGTGTTGGTGCACAGGCTCCACAGTATATTCCTTAGTCACCCTAGATCCATCTCTGCCAACTTGACCTCATGCTCCACAATCCAGACCTCAGATACCTCTAGCACCTCATTTATGGTTGTGGCATTCTGGGGAATGTCGACTCCCGTGATACGTATGAAGGGATAGGGATAGTACCAGCGAACTATAGAAAAAACAACAAAGAACTCCCTCACCCAATAGGAACGTGCAACATATGGAGCCTTAGGTAATAAAGCATATCCAAACTCCAAAAAGGAAGAATAAAAGGGAGGCACCTTTTCCTCAAACTTGAGAAAGACAAAGCCCGCTCGCAGCAAAATTTGTTGTTGCGATAGTCATGATGCTTCTCACGACTAGCTACATCCAAAAACCTTATGAATTATAGATTTTCTTTGTTGACACCAGCCATATAGAGAAACATACAAAAGTTGGAAGGTATACTATAGAGAATGAGGGGATTATAAAATATAAGGTTAAAAAAGGAAAAGAAAATTCCTATTTAAGTAGCAAGAGTCTACTTCCACATTAAGTCCCACAATAGTGGCCAACATCCGACTAAAAGCGGAATGAGGGAGTCTACTACGGTGGGATGAAGGGCGCCAGAGCGACCTTCATCTTGAATGAAACAGCAAGTGCAATCATGGCGCCGCTTCATTCCGAATTCCTTGTTTTCAACATACTTTTCGCTGATCAGAACCTATTATGTACCCTTGAACTTATATGTTATATTATTTTTGTGAAATAACCCCTAAATAGTGCTCAAATGCATGTTTGTATCAAGAGACCAGTCGTACCCCCCTCCCAATGTTGGTACTAATTCGATGGAATTTCTACTAAATACTTCCGTCCAGAACGTTATGCAGACGTTGGGACATAGTAAAGTACCCATGCTTCATTTTCCTAAAAAATCAAGCCACGTATGTTAATTATTGAAAAAAACTACCAAAAAATCATTTCAAAATTGATTGTTAAACAACACGCAATCATATCTAAGCATACAGTGAATTGAATAATCTTGAGAAATGAGAATTTACATTGTTTTTGACATTCGTAGGAGAGTGATCGAGAGAGATTGGGAGTTTTTTTGGTGTAGAGAAGGAGGAATGAGAAAATCATTTCCCTTTCCCCCTCCCCTCCCTCCCCCACCCCTTTGTTGTTTCTCATCTATCGTTACAGTTGGACATTTTTTGCCACAACAGCCCTGCCTTAGAAGACAGTCATAAAACATTTGTAGATAGAAAAGGGCCAAAAATACCCTCGAAGTATTAGAAATGATAAAAATTACTCTACATTTATCTATTGGCTCCAAAACACCGTTCTCATCCACCTATTGGCTCCAAAATACTCTTCTCATCCACCTTTGGGTTCAAAATTGACCACATATTTAACGGTTTTAAATTTAAACTATTTAAATATTTTTTAAAAATATTTGGCGCTCAACTATTGGTAAAAATTTAATTTATTAATATAATTTATAAACCAACTCATTAAACATTACTAATTAAACCCCACAAAATTAATAAACCCGCCCAAAATCTACCTTATTAAAAGAAACACTGGATCCTTCCTTTCTAAGATTGTGCTCTTCTCAGAATTTCTCCAACGTTTTACAATATCCCATTGATTTTCAAGATTTAGACAAATTGCGAAATTGCCTAGTCAATTTTTTATTTTTTGGTTGGATTTTAATGGAATTGAAAATCTTAAGAACCAATCTTGAGTTTTTAAACAATTGATTCATGATGAAAGAGTGATGGGAAAATTTCTTCTAGGTTTATAAGATAAGTGTTTTGCTTATTTCACTATCTCTATTTCTTGTTTGAAAGTGAATGAAGTTGTTTAGTTTGTTAATGTTGAATGAATGGTCTTTGTAATTCAGTTCTTGATTATAACTAGTTAACTAGTCTTGTTTGGAAGCCAATGAGGTAGTTTGTTTGTTAATGTTGAATAAATAGTTTATTATTAGGAAAATTTCATATATGGCAAACGAAATTTATTAAATAACATTATATGGTTATAAAATATCTATTTACATTCAATAGGTTTAGTTTAATTTTCTATGGAGCATTAATTATGTATATAACGTTTTTATTTATTTATTAAAAAATATTTTATTTTTAAAATAGATGGATACAACAGTGCTAAATAAGGTAATAGAAAATTTACATAATCCCATGATTCAAGGTAATAATATTAAATTAAATATTTTCCAAAACAAATAGTTTTGTAATGATACAAACACCATAACAACGGATTTCCTAAAACAACTGAAGCAGTATCACAGAAATTATTTTGGGTTGATCAAAATTCTTGAATCTTAACGTTGCTTGGAAACTTCAAGTTTTGAACGGCAAAAAAAGTATATGATTATTTTTATATTATAAAAAATGATTTTTTATTGTTTTTTTCGTTGTAATGGTTCGCAATTATGTGTTTTTATTTATACAAAAATAGAGAAATTGTATATGAACAAATCTATTCTAATTGTTGGTTTGAAAAATCGAATGATACAATTTGTATACATAAATTGCATATTTATCGGCAAACATAGTATGCTTTGGTTTGATAAATTTTATTGTTACTTAACTTTATATATAAATGTGTTAGATTTGTATAACTATATGTTTTATACAAGTATAAAAAATTCGTATTTGTATATAACTAGAAACTTTATACGTATATGAGCATATTTATATAAATGTAATACTTAAATATACAATATGAAAATGGTTTTTGTATATACTAACAAAATATCCATAATTGTTTTATGCAAATACTTAATTCTCTTCGAATTTTTCTTAAATTGATGAACCAGACACAAAAATTTTGTATTTAAATTATTTCTATACAAGAAAACTTTTAATTATATGAATCCAATACAATACTTAAATATAAAAACTTATACATATGCCTAAATCCATTTTGTATATAACTAACAAAATATAAAAATCTTTATATACAATTATGTTTTATACAAATACTTAATGCTCTTCCAATTTGTCTTGAGTTGATGAACGAGACACGAATATTTTGTATTTACCATATTTGTAAACATTTTTACTTTCAATTATATGAATCCAATATAACTCATAAATACAAAAAATATATATGTATGCCATAAGAAAATATTAAAATCTTTATATACAATTATATTTTACACACTTACTTCATGTTCTTCTGATTTAATCTGATGAAGCAAACACAACCTCGTTATTACTTTCTCGATTGATTTCTATTGGAATCACTGTCTTTGGTTTTCCTCTTGTTTCCTCTTTCAACAATTTTAATATTGCTTGCCTTGACTTTGTTGATAACTTCGTGGAGTGAAATTGAGTCTTTTTTCCTCTAGGATCCCGATTCTTGAATAAATACATTCAGTTTGTTTTGAAAAACTGATAATCTAATAAGACTAATGAGGAAATTTTTACAAGCATAATACATATACAAATTTGAAAAAAAAATCATCCCCAATTTTGGCAATTTCTTGTGAAAATTGAAGTGAAAGAGCGATCATAGGAGAAAAATAGAAAATAAGGATAGGAGAGACAAAAAATTTATCGAGAGAGTCCATTGACAAGGTCATATTGATTTAGGGTAGGTTTCTCATGGCTTAGAATATTAAAAATGACCAATTCAGATTGAAAAGTTCGTGATTTAGAGTTCATGATCGGAGAACATACTTTATTGAAGGTTTTACTCATAAAGGGTGTGATGAGATTTGAAAAATATGGAACGTTGAAATTAGAGGTATATTAGTTTTTTTTCGATATTGTACAGCGTATAGGTGAGATTATCTTACGAGTTAGCTTACCTGTCTTATTGGATGTTCACCTTGTGTTTTATATTTTTATGTTTAAGATATATCATCAGGATGTTGTTCATATTATTGAATGAGATCCATTTGGAAAAATTTTTACTCTTGAGGAGGAGTCGATAACCATATTGGATACAAAAAATTGAAAGTTGAGGCTAAAAGAAATTGTTTCAATCAAGGTTCGCTGCAAGCATCATCCAGTTGAAGAGCCTACGTAGGTGTACAATACAAACTTACTGACTTTTGTCCCCTATATTTTTAAAACTTCATGTACTTCCTATTATTATTTTTACCGTTTGAGACGAACATTTGTTTTAGTTGTAGATGATATAACGATCCGTTATGTCATTTTGAACACTAACAGTATTTTGACTATATTCATAAATTTTAAATGATAATTTTTAACTATTTACTTAACTACGGTTATTTAGTTAATGATCATTTTGTTAAATAATTAAAATTAGTTGATAGCCAAGGGGCCAAATCCATAATTTGAATGATACCCTTTACCACTTGATCCATATAATTAAATTAAGTTTATAAGAGTTACCGTTTTTAATACCTAATAATTTTTGTTTAATAAATAAAAAGAGAAACTTATGCGCAACAATGGCAGCCATGGGATAAAGGAAACCACAATTTCTCGTATTAATAAGAGGTAACCCTTTATTTTTTTAATAATTAGTTATGCAAATTTGATCTATATTACCTATGATATAAAGTGATTTTGTATTAATATTGATTAGTCGTATAAAAGTTTTAACCTTAACTTAGAAAGGCAATGTTTTTCTTCGTTGGGGAGGGGACAAGGTTCTGTTGGCCATCTTTAGCCAATAATGTTCAATGATTAGGTAATGATGACCGAATGATTAGGGGAATATAGGTGATCAATTGATGCTTGGTGAAAGTTACAGTTTCCAGGAAATGAATTTGCAAATTTGCATTTGTTCTTCGTTATTCGTTGCTTTTTCATATACTTGTGTTATATAGGTTCTTTTCTTATCTATTGAAATAGGTAGCTAAACTTTAGATGTAATGTATTGTATATAAATACTAATAAGTATATAATATTTTGGAAAATTTGAGACTTAACACTAGGTTTAAAATTTGGGAATCTGAGACCTGACATATTTTTTATGAATTTAAATATAAATTAGGGTGGACTTGGGTCTTGGCTAAACATATAGTAATGCAACTGTTTATGGACTTATTAGTTTGTCCATATAATATATTTATACATCGGGAACATTTTGGAGCTTTATGAAAGGAACATTTCACTTTGGGTCTTGGCTAAACATATAGTTCGACCTTCGAGGTATGTTACGACTTTTAGACTTCGTTAAAGTAAATTTTCCTCATTAATGATTAAAAATAGAATTGAAAATTCGTAAGGACAAAAGATGGAGGTCTCATACCAATGGTGTGACGGGCATTGGTATGAGTATCACTGTTATTACAGGGAAAGTTTATTACTAAAATATGATATATTGTAATACGAGTGTGCCAAAGTATATTAGCATTACCTGATGTATTTAGTGACTTGATTTTTTTGGTATGGTTGTTTTTCTTTATTGAACCCGTATAATTTTTATAATGGAGGTGATTACATGTCATAGTTGTCACGCCCCGAGCCTACACCCTGGACGTGGTTGGCACTCGAAGACTATTTCTGGACTTGAGTGGACCATGTCCTGGATTACTTACTCAACAGACGACTTAAACACAAGAGATAACTGAAGAATTAACTTAAAAGTAATAATTGGTCAAAAATGACAACTCAAGTCTTAATCGTTTATAAGTGAAAGAAAAAGACTAAAGAAAATAATACTATATTTCTATGAAGCCTCTAAAATAAAGAGGGGTGTTGGGACAGGAACCCCAATCATCCTAACTACTTAAAACTAAAAACAGTAACTTTAATGATAAAGAAGTCCTCCAGAAGGAAAAGAGGCTCACCAACTTACTCTGAGTTGCTCACTGGACCAATGGTACGCCGAATGCTGATCCTAGTTACTTTTGTCTGCATCATCATACAATGTAGACCTACTAGCATCAATACATTGAATCTAAGAGTATGCGAGTTTTAGTGATAAACTTAAGCTTGAAGACAGTAAGAAGGAACGCTTACATTGGCTCTACTCACATATGAATAACATAAATCAATATAACTAACTCATTTCATGATATAGCATTTTAAAACAGGTGCAATTTATATATAAAAAGAAAAAGAAAAATTGCTTAAAATATAATGTAAACTCATAATCAAAATATCATAAATACATACCATGCTTCCTCTCAAAGTCAACTTTTTCAATGCATGAATGAAATCTCATACCCCCATTCATACTAAGGAGAAGAAACATGCAATTACTACTATAGGAGTTTCTCTAACCAACAACCATCACTTAAGAGCTATAGCAATGATACAACAATTTACTTTATGCTGCCAAGGACCATCCTATACCCTGCCATCAGTATAGGAAGCTAACCCACTAAGTGGATCCACTAGCTAACTTATGTGATCATCTAAAAAGTATGACTTATTCATACCCATGACGGGTACATGATTTATGGAAACTTTTGTTATTATGAACTCGCATCCCATATTGGTGCTCAATACTACTCCTCAAAATATGCTTAGCTCATGTGTTTTTGAAACAACTTCTTTCTTTGGGTTGGGATAATTGTTAAACACTTAGCTTTAAAAGTTCTCTTGGAATCAATGTTTCATTTTCTTACTCAAAAATCTTTTTGTGAAATTTTATTTTACTCTTGTCTTAACTGTGAAAAACATTTATAAACTCTTACGGAATACGTAGTTCCCTTATAACTTTTGAGAAATAAATTCAACACTTTACTCTATACTTAGCTTCAAACTTAGTCTTAAAATAACTCTGAGGGAATACTTAGTTCCCTTATAACTTTGTTGAGAAATGAACTCAACTCTTTATTCTTTGCTTATTTTACAACTTGATCCTTAAAACAAAGTTAAAACGTTTGTTGAAGACTCTTGAAAACATTAAGAAGTTACTTTGATTTACTTCTTAACTTGTGGACTTGACTCTTAACTTGTTTGACTTTGATCTTAACCTTCCTTGAATTGGATTATGCATTCAAGGTTCATGATCTCATGTTTATAGATGATTTCATGATTTATAGATGTACCTTAGAGTTTTAGAATCAACTAGGAAACGTAGGTACATAACTTAGAAACTAGCTCTAAAAAATGGGGGATGAATGGGGTGAATTGGCCTCCTTGGCTCTGAGAGGCGGGGGTGTCATCCTCCAAACTTCAGAGGCTTATTCGGGGCGCTCTGGCTGGAGCGGATCCCTAAGGACCTATGGATAATGATTTTTCTATTGGGCTATGGGAGGTGTGGCAACCCAGGCTCTACGGACAGACTTTCTCGACTTTTCTCCTTTGTTTATCTTCTGCAAACCCTCTAAACTTCCATGGTTCTTTGCGCAAACACTTAGGATCATTAGTACTCCCAATACCCAATAGATTTAACTCAAAAAAACAACCCAGAAACACGAAACAAATCAACACTATGCATCCAACAACTCAACCAATAAGAATTGAACAATGTTCTTCAAGAACTTCACTTTTTATTATTCAATCAACTCAAAAGTCAATCAATCGAAACAGGTTTGGTGTGTGGGTGAACTAACCAAAAACTAAAATATCTCACATACCGTTTTAGGGATCAACCCCGATGAATTCCACACGCTGAACTTCGACGATCTTGAATGTTCTTGCTTCCTCTTCTCCTTTCTCATCTTTTCTCCTCTTCTTTTCTCTTCTCTTAAAACCCTAATTTGTTTTTTCTAAAATCCTAACTGAATAAGATCAGTTTAGACACAAATTTATTACCCAAAAACAAAATAAAATAATTGGGTAAGGAAAATACAAATTTTCCCTTCCCAATTCCGGATTGGACTATCCTTAATTAAACAACCCAACTTCTGAAAGGCATAAGTCACTCATATGAACTCCGAATGGCGCAAACTTTGTTGCGTTGGAAAAACATAAAGGAACTATATCTAACTCATCCTGACCTGGGAATTATGGTCATTTTCAGTTGAACAGAAATACATTTTTTAACTTACTTAAAATTTCAAGATTTTCCCATTCTTTCCAAAAATAAATATTTTCGGATTTTAAACTTTCTTCTAGTTCTTTCTAGTTGCGAGATGTTGCAATATCTCCCCCTTGGGAATATTCGTCCTTGAATGAGGTTACTCTTACTAGACTAAGGTTCGTGAAATCAATTTCAAACACCCAACAAGCAAATGAAAATAATCTACATGATCACTCATAATTTTAGGAGTGCTAAGATGAAAATTAGTTCATTGGTCTGAACTTTTCTCCGGGTACAAAAAGATGTGGATATCTCTTATTTGTATCCCCTTTAACTTCTCATGTACCTTCTGTGCCAACCGTTGTTTTCAAATAACTTTGACTTGATGATACTTCCTTTGTTCCAAACTTGCAAACTTGGCACTCTAGATTCTGAAACGGAAGCTCTCTATGACACAAGCTATCCTTGATACCAATATCCTTTGGTGATATGAAAAGTCAAGTATCTCCAATGCACTCCTTCAACAAGGAGATGTTGGACACCAGAGGGACTGTTGCTAACTCTTGTGATAGCTCTAACTCACAAGCTACATTGTCAATCCTCTTAGATATTCCATAAGGACCAATATACTGGGACAAATCTTCCCCTCAAAACACCCTTCATGGGTGAAACTGTAACGCTCCGAAAGTCTATGACTTGGTCTAGAGCCTCCTTACAAGAATTAAGACTCAAAACACTGTTCCTAGGATTAAAAGAAGGTATGATACCAATTTGAAAGTGTTAGAGTCAAAACATCAAGAAACGACCATGATGTCCGGAGACTAATTAAACTGAAACTAGTGTGCCTTGGTTGTTTCATGGAGTTTTAAGAGTTCAAATTTAATGAAAATTGGTATAAAGGTGTTAAAAATATGTTAGAGTGTGTTTAGTGTCTAAACATCCAGGTACGACTCCCCAAGGACCACCTTAAGGGTCCTTGGAGTTGACCCTTGCATTTGACCCAACATAGTCAAACTTGACAGGCACATCTACGAGCCAAACAATGATCCATCGAAGGATTCATAGGTTGACACTTAGAAAAATTTCCAAACTTTTCCAAAAGACCAGTATCAGATGTAAACGACGCCTTTCCAATATGGGGCCTTTGATGGACCTACAGAGTGTAGGTCGAGGTCTCGTCGTTTCGGGTCTATTTCACTGTCTAGGTTTTAAGTTAAATGAATTAATTAGTTTTTTTGTTATTTGGTTAATTAAGGTTTCTGGGAGGGTTAATTAAGTTGTTTAAGGTAATATCTAACACCTAACCGTGATTAAACTAACCTGACACCCCATTAATTTCACAAACCCACATCTCTCTAACTTCTCTCTAGTTTCTTTGTTCCAAACAGAAACCTCCATTGTCGGAACACTAAAACTCCAAGTCTAAGAAAAATTCACAAAGTATTTAACCTCAAATTCGTCGCAATATCATCACTAAGGTATGGTTTGTTTCACTCTTGGGATTCCTTTCCCTAAGAGGTAACTTCCCCAACACAAGGGTTTCAATCTAGACATGGGTTCTCGTTTCAAAATGAATTGTTATTCTGATTAATTATATTATTTTATCATCGTTTAACTAAGAATTTATGGTCAATTGCTTTTAGTCACTCAATATTGTTCCTTGAACCCTTGTTTCTCCGTAAACACTCCATGTCTTTAAATTCTAGGGAAATTGTGGAAGATGATGAGTATATGATTATGTAGAATGTTATTTCCTATGAATTACTTCTTGAATTTACCTTGTTTATGCATTGGCTATGTGTTCTTTTGTAATTGAAGAATTAAGGCAATGAAAGGGCAATATATGAAGATTGATTCTTATTGAATTCAATTATGAAGTATGATTTACTTATATCATAATGCTTCTATGTCTAATGTGTGGTTATGATATTGATAGCAAATATTCCTTATCCTTAACCCTATACTATTGAATTGTCTATGAACTATGCAAGTATGTTAAGATGTGATTATTATATGATTGAAAGTAACTTCTTATGATTATGATAAACTGTAAAGTGAAAGGTCTACTCACTTGTATGTGGTTTTCTAAAGTTAAAGGGTAGTTCTCACTTATGAATACCTATGACCTATCATTATGAAATGTTCAGATAGGGGTCTAGAAGAGGCTAATGTGATCTTTTATGAAGAGTACGATGACTACAAAAGGGAATAAATGCTTAGCACTAAAAAGGCATGTAAATGAGATGGAGGTCTCGCGTTTAGTAAGTCCAACCTCCTACATAGGTTTCTTCATGTTAGTAAGTCCGGATTCCAAATATATGTGTTTGTCTTAGAATATGGAAACCTCCATGTCTAACAAGTCAAGGTTTCTAGTAACAATCTCGTTGACCCTTAACTATGTGCCTACATAGGACTATAGCTTAGTGAATCCACCTATATAGATATTAACAATTTGTTACACCTTAGGCAAATGTTATCACTTCTTTTCGGTATGGGGGCTGAATTTCGGATTTCATGTAGCTCGCGTCGTCTAATTTCTGTTATTGAACTTCTTTCCCTAGTGAAATAAAGTAAATGAATAAGTCAAGTATGTGAACTGTTATAAGAGATTGTCTTAAAGGTTACTACATAGGGTGAGGTAGGGTATGAGACTTCTCTTACACATTGCGCATGTGGGATCCTAAGGGATGGTATTAGTAGTGTTCTTGTATGCTTAAGTTGATTACATGTTATGTATTTCAAGTTTTATATGAACTTATGAATCAAGAATGTATTGGTAAAGTATGAAGTTATGTTGTATGCATGTAGTAAGTTATATAATGTAAAGCTTAGCTTTGGATAAGGTTATGGGTTTTTCTTGATCTATCTTAGTTATTTTGTTTTAGTATAAAGACATTCATTTCTTTCTTACTAGTTAAGATATTGAGTAATCCCTATGTGGCAAATAAGAGTTTGTATAAGGGTTATGCCCGAATGTTCTACTTCATTTTAGATTGTTTAATGTGAGACGATATTATTAGACTAAATTATTATAAGTTGGTTATGTTGTTTAAATGAGAAACCTATGTAAGCTTCAATAAGCGAGGAGTCTATGTAAACTCCATATATAATATGTGAGAGGTCTACGTATACTTCAATATGTAAAAAAGTTTTAAAAAAATTCCACGTTTTGACCTATGAAATTCTATGACGAATGCTAAGAGGCGTGTCTAAGTCCTCTCTGAGGATGACGATATTGGTTATGTCTAGGGGGTGCTCCCCGGTCGTGACAAACATAGTACCAGAACATGACGTTGAATTGTCTTAAGATTGATGTCTCACTAAACCAAGAAAAAAAAAGTTTTGTTCATATTTGTGAAGCTCGCCACATTTATGAATGAGAGTCTATGTGATGCCTAGGAAAGTCTCACTTTGTTAATATTCTTAAAGTAGTGACTCTAGAGTCTTAACTCTACATGTCCTTATCTTCTAATCTCTTTCTTCTGCTTATAAGAAATGAATACAATTAGGAACAACGATCGAAGGGTCGAAGAGAAAAATAGGAATGAGGAGGTTCCCCCTTCTCCTCCTCAAAACCCTCAAGTTCCTATTGAAGAAGGGGCTATGAGTGATTTTGAGATAAGGGTGGTCATTCATATCTTGACTCAAGTGTTTGATACTCAATTTCCTAAGGGATGATAGGATCCAAGTGAACCCAAATTCGAGCACCACCATATCAAGGATAAATGATTTCACAAGGATGAATCCCCTTATTTTCATTGGCTCCAAGGTGGAGGAGGATTTCATAAGGGTTCATTGATGAATTTTTCAAGGAACCAGATGCTATAGGGGTGTCTTCTCAAGAAAAGGAGGAACTTGATCTCTACCAACTAAAAGATGTGGCTCAAGTTTGGTATAAGCGATGGAAGGATGAGCGTCTGGTTAGCGAAGGTCGGATTAGTTCGGGAGTTTCCAAGACGTCCTTCCTTGACAGGTTATTTCCCTTGGAACTAAGAAAGAGGAAAATGCATCAATTCATCAACCTACGCCAAAGGGTATGAGTATGAACGAGTATAGTCTCAAGTTCACTCAACTATCCAAGTATGTTGCTCTATTGTGGCAGATTCTACAGCCAAGATGAACAAATTTGTTATGAAGGTATCCGACCTTTAGGTGAATGAATGTAGGTCGTCTATTTTAATTCCTATCGTGGACATCAATCGTCTCATGATTCATGCCAAACAAATTGAGGAGCAAAAGCTTAAGCAATGGTAGAGAATTGAAGAGGAGAAGAGCTAAAGATAGAAATTATTTTAAGGCTAGACTTGAGGTGCACGATAAGCTAAGGTTCAAGAAAAGGTTCCCCAATCAAAGTCCTTCCACCATTCCAAGGTTCAATAAAGGTAAAGGGTCTTAACATAAGCCTAAGCAAGAGAAAGGTAGTGGTCCTTATGTTAAGAAGTCTACTTGTGCTAAATGTGGTAGAAAACATAAGGCAAGTCTTGGTATGGGAAATTGCTAGGGTTGTGGAAAGAGTGGTCACATGAAGAGGGATTGTCCTATGATGAAGTCTCAAGGAAGATAAAATACTCAAGATTAAGCAAGTGCTCCCAATCCCGATGCTCCTAAGAAGAATTGTTTCTATGCTCTCCGCTCTAGGGGTGATCAAGAGGAGTCTCCTGATGTCGTCACCAGTACGTTACAAGTGTTCTCTGTTATTGTCTATGCTATAATAGATCCCGGTGCTACCTTATCATTTGTAACCCCTCGAGTAACTAGAAAGTTCAATGCATTACCCGATGTTCTAATGGAAATTGTTTTTGTTAAAATCCCGATGGGTGACTCCATGGTGGCTAGAAGAGTCTTTAGTAGTTGTTCAATTTTATTTCCCAATAGAGTTACTTTATTGACTTGATAGAACATCATAGGGTTGACTTCAATGTCATATTGGGGATAGATTGGTAGCATTCTTGTTTTGCTTCCATCGATTGTAGGACAAGGGTAGTGAAGTTTCAATTCACTAATGAACTCGTCTTAGAGTGGAAGGGGGGAACTCAATCCCTAGAGGTCGAGTTATTTCATATCTAAAAGCTTATAAAATGATCTTTAAAGGATGTATTTACCATTTTTTAGGGTCAAGAACCTTGAATACGAAGTTCCTCCTTTAGAGTTGGTACCCGTAGTGAGGTACTTTCCAGAAGTCTTTCGTTATGAGTTGCCCGGAGTTCCTCCCGAATAGGAAAGAGACCTCGGCATAGGCTTGTTTCAAGATATAAAACCTATTTCGATCCCTCCTTACCGAAGGGACTCGGACGACTTGCAAGAACTTAAGCTTCAACTCAAGGATTTACTTGACAAGGGTTTTCATAAGACCTAGTATTTCTCCTTGGGATGCTCCTGTGTTTTTTCTAAAGAAGAAGGATGGGTACCTTAGGATGTGCATCGACTATCGTCAACCGAATAAGGTTACTATAAAGAAAAAAGTATCCTCTCCCTAGAATCAACGACTTTTTTGATAAATTACAAGGGGCAAACTAATTTTGTAAGATTAACTTGAGGTCGGGTTATCACCAAATTAGGGTGAGAGGAGAGTACATACCTAAAATGGATTTTCGAACTAGGTATGGTAATTATGAGTTCCTAGTCATGTCTTTCGGTCTATATAATGCCCCGGCGGCTTTCATTGACCTAATGAATAGGGTGTTCCAAGATTACCTTGACTCTTTTGTGATCGTCTTTATTGATTATATTTTGGTGTACTCCAACAGCAAAGATGAGCATATGGATCATTTTGGGGTAGTATTGCAAGTCCTTAAGGAACACCATCTATTTTCAAGTATAGCAAGTGTGAGTTTTGGTTAAGTCGGTTACGTTCCTTGGTCATATTATCTCAAGCGAGGGTATAAAGGTCGATCCAAGACGAAGGCGGTCAAGAATAGGTCAAGACCTTTGACTCAAACCGACATTAGAAGTTTCTTGGGTTTGGTCGGGTATTATAGGAGTTTTGTGGATGGGTTTGCATCCATTTCTTTTCCTTTTACTACCTTCACCCAAAAGAGTGTTAAATTTGAGTGGTCGGAGGCATGTGAAAGAAGCTTCCAAATATTGAAAGATAGGCTTACCTCCGCTCCAGTATTGACTTTACCAGAAGGTACCAAGGGTTTTCTGGTATATTGTTACGCTTCTCCAGTAGGTTTAGGTTGTTCATTTATGTAACATGGGAAGGTAGTAGCCTATGTCTCTAGGTAATTTAATGTGCATGAGAAGAACTATCCAAACACATCATTTTGAAATAGCGGTCGTAGTGTTTGCTTTAAGAATATGGAGACATTACTTGTATGGTGTCCATGTGGATGTATTTACCGACCATAAAAGTCTTCAATATGTGTTAACTCAAAAGGAGTTGAATCTTTAACATAGAAGATAATTGGATCTATTGAAGGATTAGGACATGAGTATTCTCTACCACCACGGAAAGGCCAATGTGGTTGCGGATGCTTTAAATCGTATGACCATGGGTAGTGTGTCTCATGTATAAGAAGGTAAAAAGGACCTAGTGAAAGATGTTCATAGGTTGGCTAGGTTGGGTGTTCAGTTGGAAGATTCTCCAAATGGATATAGTCCACCATAACTCCGAATCGTCTTTAGTGGTTGAGGTGAAGTCTAAGTAACAACATGACCCTTTATTGATGGATTTGAAGGAATCGGTTACTCGAAAGCTTAATGAGTCTTTCTCCCAAGGGGTAAGGATGGTGTACTTAGATACCAAGGAAGGTTGTGTCTACCGTCTATGGATGATTTGAGGAATCAAATTTTGGAAGAGGCTCATGGTTCCCGATATTCTATTCATCTGGGTGCCACTAAAGATGTACCGTGATCTACAAGAGGTCTGTTGGTGGGATGGTTTGAAAGGAGACATTGCGGAATTTGTAGCTAGGTACCCTAATTGTCAACAAGTAAAAGCTGAGCATCAAAATTCAGGTGGTTTGAATCAAGTTATACATTTTCCTACTTGGAAGTTGGAAAAAATTAACATGGACTTCATAGTGGGTTTGCCTCGGACAGGTAGGCAAAATGACTCAATATGTGTTATTGTGGATAGGTTGACCAAATCCACCCACTTTATCCCCATTAGGTTTACTTATTTGGTGGATAAGTATGCTAGATTATACAACAAAGAGATTATGAGGTTGCATGGTATCCCTTCATCCATTATATCAGATAGAGATGTGCAATTCACATCTCATTTTTGGAGGTCTTTTCAAAAAGGGTTGGGTACTCAAGTGAATCTTAGCACCACTTTTTGTCCCCAAACGGATGGTCCAGGGAAGCGTACCATTCAAACCCTAGAGGATATGATAAGATCTTGAGTTATCGATTTCAAGGGAAGTTGGAACGATCACCTACGTTGATTGAATTCTCGTATAAAAATAATTATCACTTGAATATCTATGTGGAACCTTTTAAGGCACTTTACGGTAGGAGACATAGGTCTATGGTTCGGTAGTTTGAGGTTGGTGAATCTTTACTCCTTGGTCCTGAAATGATATATGAAGCCTTAGAGAAGGTTCGAATGATAAGGGATAGGTTGAAAATGGCCTACTTTGGCAAAAGTCTTATGGCGACCATAGGAGAAGAGATCTTGAATTTGAGGTTGGGTATAAGGTATAGTTGAATATATTAACCATGAAAGGGTGATAAGATTCGGCAAAAAGAGGAAGCTTAGTCCCCGGTATGTAGGTCCTTATGCGATAGAGAAACGGGTCGGAAAGGTTGCTTATGAGTTGAAGTTACCAAGTGAACTATCCCTGGTGTATCACGTATTTCATGTCTCCATGCTTAAGAAGCGTATATGTGATCTCGTATCCATTCTCCTGCTTGAAGGTTTAGGTGTGGATTAGAACCTTCCCTATGAAAAGGTTCCGGTGGAAATTCTAGATCTCCAAGTCAAGAAGTTGACGAACAAGGAGGCGGTCTCCATAAAAGTCCTATGGAGGAATCACCTAGTTGAGGGAAAAACATGGGAGGCCGAGGACTACATAAAGTCCCATTATTCTCATATCTTTCCTCAAAATTCTAGATAAAGTTGAGGTTAGTAATCCTTTTAAACTTAAAAAATTAATAATGTTGAATTTGCCTTGATTTGCTAATATGTGCATAATTATGAAAAAGGTTCATTCTAGAATGGGTTTTCATGTAAATATGCTCATTCGCTTAACTTGAACTTATTTGTGATTTGGTGTATATTTGTTTTCATGAAATGGTATTGAGCATGTTTAATGTTCCTTGAAGGAAGTTTTGTATAGATGACTCTTGATGTTATATGAGTTCGTGTTGATAATTAGAAGGTAGTTTCTCATGTTGGTAAATTGAGCTCTTATATGTGGTAAGTTGTGTTTTGAGTTGTTATGTAAAATGTAATGGATATGTGTTGATTTGAGTTGTAAATTACTCATATGGGATGTGACTCATAAGGGTTTTATGTTGTTTACGTTATTGTTGGTTGGGCTGCTACTCTTGAGTCATCCTCTCCTTAAATAAAAAAAGAATTTTTGTGTCATTTGGGGATGAATGTTCCTAAGGGGGGATAATGTAACACTCCGAACGTCAATAACTTGGTCTAGAACTACTTGAATTAATACATAAAACACTGTTTCTAGGCTAAAAATAAGTTATTGAGACCAATAAGGAAATATTAGAGTCAAAACGTTAAACAACGACCATGACGTCCGGAGACTAGTGAAATTGAAGCTATTGTGCCGTGGCATGTTTCATGGAGTTTTATGAGTTGTAATTTAATAAAAATTGGTAAAATTTGTTAAAACATGTGCTAGAGTGTAATTAGGGTCGAAAAGCCCGGATATGATTCCCCAGGGACCACACCCTAAGGGTCCTTGGAGAGGAACCTTGTATTTGACCCAAAACATTCAAACTTGACGGTGCACATCTACGAGCCAAACAATGAGCCATCGTTTGATTGACGAGATGTCGATGGACTTTTAAGTTGACAATTAAAAAATTCTCCAAACTGGTCCAAGAGATTATTCTCTGATCCAAATGACACCTTGCTATTACGGGGATGTCGATGGACCTATAGATCGTAGGTCGAGGTCTCTTCATTTGGGATTTGTTTCACTGTCTAGTTCTTAGGTTAAATTAATTAATTAGTTAGTTGATTGTTTGTTTCCTTAAATTTTTAGGGAGGTGTAATTAAGTTAGTTGAGGGACTATATAAAACCTAACCCTCATTGAACTAACCTAACACCCCATTATTTTCCCAAACCCACATCACTTTAACTTCTCTCTAGTTTCTCTCTTCCCAAACTCAAACCTCCATTGAAGGAACACTAGAGCTTCAACTCTAGGACGAATTCTCCTCAAATTCGTGCCAAGATCATCACTAAGGTATGGTTTCTTTCACTCTTGGGATTCCTTTCCCTAAGAGGCCCTTTCAAAAATGATTTTCAACTTTCCCAATACTAGGGTTTCAATCTAGACATGAGTTTTCTTTTCAAAACGAAATTTTTATTCAGTTACTATTAGTTATAGTATTTTACCATTTTATAACTACGAATTGATGGTCTATTGTTGGTAGACACTCAAGATTGTCCCTTGAACCCTTGTTTCTCCCTAAAAACATTATGTCATGAATTTCTAGGGCAATTGTGGAAGATGATAAGTTTATGATTATGTATAATGTTAATTGCCATGAATTACTTCTTAAATTTACCTTGTTTATGCATTTTCTATGTATTCTTTTGTAATTTAAGTATGAAGGCAATGAAAGGTCAATAAGGTATGAGATTGATTTTTCTTGAATTCAATTATGATGTATGATTTACTTAGATCGTAATGCTTCTATGTCTAATGTGCGGTTGTGATGTTGATAGCAACTATTCATCATCCTTAAACCTAGACTATTGAATTGCCTATGAAGTATGAAAGTATGTTAATATATGATTATTGTATGATTGTAAGTAACTTCTCCTGATTATGATTATGTGTTGAGTGAAAGCACTACTCAATTGTATGTGCTTTTCTAAAATGAACGGGTAGTTCTCACTTATGAATACCTATAAGCTATTATGACGAAATGTTCACATAGGGGTCTAGAAGAGGCTAATTTGATCTTGTATGAAGAGTATGATGACTACTAAAGGGAATAAATGCTTAGCACCGAAAGGGAATGTAAATGAGATGGAGGTCTCACGTTTAGTAAGTATGGCCTCCCACATGGGTTTTTTCACGTTAGTAAGTTCGGATTCCCTAGGGATTTGTTGTCTAATGATATGGAAACCTCCACGCGTAGAAAGTCAAGGTTTCTAATAACATCTCCTTGACCCTTAACTATGTTCCCACATAGGACTATAGCTTAGTGGATCCACCAAGATAGCTATGTACAATTGGTTACACCTTAGGCAAGTGTTAACCCTCTCTTTTCCTCCAAGTTGTTTGTGAGTCCTCTAAGTTTGAGGATGGTGCATTTTGATCTACCTTAGTAATTTTGTTCTAGTCTAAAGACATTCATTTGTTTCATTGTTGTAATCCTTATGTGGCAAATATGAGTTTTATAAGGGCTATGCCTGAATGTTCTACTTTGTTTTAGATGGTTTAATGTGACACAAAATTATTATACTAAATCTTTATATGTTGTTTATGTTGTCTAAACGAGAAGTCTATGTAAGCTTTAATAAGCGAGGAGTTAATGTAAACTCCATACATAATATGTTAGAGGACTATGTATACCTCAATATGTACAATGTTTTAAATTTTTCCATGTTTTAACTTATGAAATGTTATGACAAATGCTAAGAGTCTTGTCTAAGTCCTCTCCGAGGAGGCCGCCGACGACTCTTACGTCTAGGTGGTGCTCCCTGGTCGTGACAGATACTTTTCAAGTAACTCAATCATATACCTCAAAATCTAACTTTATTTTACTAACATCAATGTAGGATATTTGACGACTCTGCATTGTTTCCAATCTCTCTTAAATGACTTTCGTTTTTTCCATAGCTTGATGAACTAACTCTGGTCCAATAAACCCTACTTTACCAATTTTAAAACATACAATAAGAGATATTCATTGTCACCCATAAAGAGCTTCAAAAGGAGCCACTTGGATGCTAGTGTGGTAACTATTGTTGTATGCAGCTCAATGTGATCTAGCTGATCATCCCAATTACCCTTGATATCAATCACACATTCTACTTCGATACCTCAAAACCTTCTCCCCCTAGTTCCAAAGCCATCACTTTCTGATTAAGAAAACTTATCTTTAAAATTCACATAGGTGATATTAGCACATTAACATCTTCATATCATGATAAGGCACATTGGTAAATCATTCACCATCTTTATAACATTTACATCTTAGCCAAAACCTCACTATCATAGTCAAGACATTTCAATTCAACATCATAACAATGCTATAAATTCTTAATACAATGCACATTCCAATACAACATTATGACTTAATGACAATTAACCATAATTTCAAGTAAATGATAGGGATAACAAGACTTACCAAGTCTCCTTCATAATTCCTCATCAAGGTCTTGCCATCAACCCTTAGTTCAACCCAATTAGGGTATAACATCCTCATAATTCAATGATAAATATGATAACAAGGCTAAAATAATCACTACATCACAATTCAATACTAGTTCACAGTTTAAGACAAGATACTAAGGTCAAACTCACAACATACTTTATAACCTAGAGAAACTTATCAAGACCTAGCATGAAAGGACTATAAATCACCCTAATTCTCTAATGATTTGTATAACAACATCATCTAGTAGTAATTAAACCAATAAGCAAGTCAATTGAACCAATATAACCTAATTCATATCAAGATCACAACCTAGGGTTAAGGGGTAAAGGTCAGCTTCTACAAACTAGATCAAACCACCACGATATATCATAATTAGGTTAGAATACATGTTAATATATTCATAATATCCAAAAGAAATCATAAACGAATCAATTCATAACATCAATTTTATATTGGATGAAAATCCACTTGAAAACTCAACTTTGGAAATCAATTTGATGGAACCCTTTGAGGAAAGAGGTCTTAAAGGTAAATTATATCCCATACCTTACTAATTGATGAATATTGATGGAGGAAATTGACCCTTTTCAGCCCTTAAACCCTTCATATCTTGGTCTTCAATGCTATTCTTCACTAGAGAGAGAAATAAGAGAGAAGAAAAAGAGTTTTGTTTTGTGAGTTGTGATTAGTCTAATGGGGGTTAGGGTGTTTATATGGGGTGTTAATTAACTTACATAGGATTACCTAATCCCCTAACTAATGACCTAACCCCTTAATTAATTGAAAACAAGTCAAAACATGCAGAAAGTCAGGCCCTCACAGACGAGACCTCGACCAACGGTCCATCTGTGAGTCGACAGCCCTTGCCCCCTTCTGTGCTGCTCATACGTTGATGAGTTCAGAGACCTGCCAAAACAGTTCTTTAGGGATTTGTCTAACTATTGGTCGACGGATGGCATTGACGTCCTGTCGATCCACACACGTTTCATCGATTGTCTTTCATGGGTGCACACTGCCCACGTAGTGTTTGACTCCAACGTGCAAGGGTCCTCCTCAAGGGCCTTGGTTGGTCCTTGGGATTCGTAGCCAAATGTTTCGAATATGAATCAACTTAAACACATGTTAGACACCTTTCCACCATTTTTCATTATTTTTTTACTTTAGCAATCTAGTCAAATGGCCAAGGCACGCTAGTACCTCATTGAACTAATTTTCGGACGTCATGGACGTTTTGATTTCTAGACTTCCTAAATGACTTATAATCATTAAAATGGACCTTAAAACAGTGTCTAAACCTTAGGACACTTATGTTAGGGTCTAGAACACGTCTTGAATTTTCGAAATGTTACATCATATATGTTGTCTGGTCCCGATTCAAGTCTACCATAACAAATTTTTCATAGTACGGGATCCGACGGATTCAAAAATTTTATTTCATGGGTGCTCAATTATTTTTAGCTTAATAATTACTATATAAATTGCGTTCTTAATTTATATATTTGAATAAATTATTAGAAATTACAAACAAATATTAGTGTTTTTGCAAAAAGCAATGGGTGCATAAGCACCCATAAACCATAACATACATCCACCACTGAAGGGTCCGCGATACTCCAGACAAATCTAGTAAAAACTAAGCACATCCTTAGTACCTCTTCCGTCTCAAAAATTAGTTTATCAAAGTCTTGAAGGTGCGACTTGCAGAATACAAGTTTTTAAAGAGTAAATGTAAGAATGGACCTTTTTAAAAAGAAGTGAAAATCAATGTGTTTTATAGGAATGTACCATACAACACGTGAAAATTAGTGTTGATTCAATGCATGTCATCACCAATATCAATACAATATCATCTAAACAACTAGATGTATCTTACCAATTCTACCTAACTCCCGGAGCATAGAAGGCTAACCTTATATCCAGTTGGTCCTCGATCAAGGCCTCAAGCCCAACAATATACCAACATAGTCAATAATAACAACATAAAATGGTAACTATAGCTCAGGAAACAAGGGAATTCATAATGACTCATATCACTACCCGTAATGACCGGAATGGATCATTAAAATTTAGTTATAAAAAATATTTTGAACTCTTATGGAATGGAAATTAAATAACCTGTCTTGTAATCCTCTAATTTCTATCATTTTCATTGTATTATTTGTGGAATTCGATCTCAAAATTATTTGGACTAATATATTTACTATACCATTAGTATGCATTCTTTTGGATTTATTTCCTAGTTACTGATCCTAATGAATGATCCCAAGACAATGGAGATCTTCACTAGTGACAGTACCTTGACTTTATTGATAACAAAACTGAACTATCATAACCTCCATAGCCTCTACTAGAAATTAAAGGTAATATTGTGTACAATTGACCTTTTAAAGGTTGTTTCCCATTATCATCTCATAGATATAAATTCATAGAAGTAGAATGAAATTGTGTGTTTATTAATTAGCCTCTAATGGAGTTTTTATACATCATTAACAAAATCGATCGTGCTAACAAAACTCCTAGAAAATAGGAACTGATAAACTTACATGACCGATACTAGCTTAATAATAAACTAAATTGACTGAACACGACTTATACATATTTGCCACAATGTTGTACGCCATTGGAATGAAGGTATTCTTCCATGGTCTAATATTCTCTGCCTCCATCAGTGTAAAGTTTGATTATTTTAAACCTCATATTTTTGTACATTGTGTACAACTAAATGTATCAAGTGAAGTAATCAACAAAGAGAATATAGTATGGCTTTTTATGAATAGAGAGAATAGGGGATGGGCCCCATAGATCACTGCAAATTATTTCTAATGAAAAGTTCCTGGACAGAGTGTTGGAAAAAAATTAAATTTGTTTGCTTTATTGCAACAATACGAATTACAAAAAGTGAACTTGTCCTTGAAAGAATACGAAAGATATGTATTATTTAAAATGGAAAATAAAACTCGAGAATGGGGTTGACCCAATCTTTGATGTAGGAAAGTAAGGAAATGGTGAAGTTGATGTTTGGTAGAGATAGTAATGTCCATTCATAGACTCCTGATTTATTCGGGCCGCACACTTGAGGGGTTCTTGTAGTAAGATCCTTCACTACAAATTCAAAAAGAATTTTTTTTTATTTAGGTTAGAATATCTTTGAAAAACTAATGCACAGAAACAAGTTTACGCTTGATTGTGGGTGACCACAAAATATCAAAGAGTTTCGAAGTAGTATTTGAAGCATTTAAATGAGTGGTACTTTTTTGAGTAATTGGAATTACAATATCGTTACCCGTTGTCACTTCTTCAATCCCTTTGGAGTCCTGAACGTTGTGAAGAGAATTGGTATGGTAGGTTATATGGTGAGACGCGCCTGAATCGAGAATCCAGGTTTATTTGGCGTTGTTTGTGCAACAAAATTTGCTTTGGGTTTAAAGAAGTTATGGGACCAGGATAGGAAAACACTTGCCGTATGTCCAAATTTGTCACAAAGTTGACAACAAACTCGTGAAGACTGGTATTGTAAGTTGCGCCACTGATAATTATCAACGGGATGCTTGGAAGTGTTGCTTTGAGTAGGCTGCCTATTTTTGGGACGCCAATTATTAATGTTGGGTGGGCGCCGATTTTGGGGTGGGGCAGATGGAGGATTGGTCACACGTTGTGCAACAACTGTAGTGACTTGATTGTACTCTTCTTGAGATCCTTATGTGCAATGAATAGTTCATGATCCAGAAACTTATCAAAGAGTTCCTCATATCTTATTGGAGAATCCTGTTCTCATATGGCCTCTGAGATCTCACAGTGTCTGGCCCAAAGCCACTCAATATTTAAACCACTAGCTCTTCATTATTGTTGGGTAAACTTGTGGCGAATTCATCGAATAGAGAGAGAATCTATCCCGTATATTAATCAATTTATTTGTGATATTTGTTGACTTGATTGAGATGGTGATGAAGGTTGAAAATGAGGGCTTGCAATTTGTTCGCTTACAAAGTGCGGTGAGTGCATAAGCTACAGTGGATGCAATTGTGGCATCAACAGAAACCATGAGAGCTTTTTGAATTAGTTAATCTGAAAAAACCAATAATTTTACTCGGGTTTGGTAGTCTATATGACAATTTTGTGCCGTCAAGATGATCGTAGAGGTCATGGCCATGAAGCAGCATGGAAATTTGGTCCTTCCCGATGGTAAGAATTGTGACTGCCAGACAATTTTAACGGGTAGCTGTGAAGAAGGGTTGAATAGAGTCAGAGTTTTGAGGATTGGAGTTGCGTCGGCATGAAGCACAGAGATAGAATGGACCCTTTGTGTGCAATTTTTTTTATTGCATCTTAGATGGCGTACTCGTTGGAGTATATGGGTGCTGATACCAAATAAATGCACATAAGTAGAATGAAATCGTTTGTTTATTAATGAGCCTCCAATGGAGTTTTGATTCAGCGCCAACAAAATAGATTGTGCTAACCAACCTCCTAGAAAATATTAACTGATAAACTAACGTGACCTACACTACTTAATAATAAACTTTACAAACTTAAAGCCTAAATTTACTAAACATGACATATCCATATTTACCACAATGGTACGTGCTCTGTTAATAAAGAGCTTAGTCCATTGCGCTTTCTTTTATCATCAACCAGAGAACTTTCTTAATCAAATTACTACTACAATAAGATTTATTGAACACTAATGTGTTGCAAATGAGTTTTTTTATACTGAATAAAACTTGACGAGTGTAGAATTTTTAGACATGCTATTGTATGGTTTTGGAAAAAACAAAATGGGATGCATGAATGTGCATATTCACACTTGGTTTATGATGAAATAAAATAAGAGTTTTCATCACCAATTGTATGTTGTTGTGACTAAAAAATAATTGCTTTGATTATGTGGGATTCGACCCCAACCTTGTTTGATTACTATATTATCGTCGACAAATTGTGCATCATATTGTTGGGACACAAGATTAATGGTTTAATATTATAAGTTTATAGCTCTTAGTTACATTGTGAATCCTAGTTTTAGTTATAGAAATTCTTTTAAACTCTTACACAATATAAATCAACCATCAATTATTCCTCTAATTTTTATCATTTTTCACACTATTATTTGTGGAAATTTACCTCAGCCTTATTTAGATTACTATATTTGCATAGGACCACATTGAATAATCTTAGGGTGTAATTTTGAGTGTATCAGGGATCATAGACATTTCTCATAGAAAAGGGTAATTCAAGGTTGAAGGTTGACGAATGATATGATCGTTTAATTGATTGTGACAAGAAAGCGGCAAAAAATCCTCACTCGAGGAATAACTTCAAGGAAGGAGATATCTTCAAATGAAAGAAGGACAAATTCTAAAAGAATATCATTTTAGCATAGCTGCAGGGCCTTGAAGTTGTCGAGTACACAATGATTTTGGTCAAAACATTACGAGATATACATCTTTCTTTTTTGAATATCACAAAGATTTTTGTCAAAACACAGTCCACCTCTCAAACTCCAAAACCATCTCTCTTTTGGTTATGGAGGGCATACATCTAAAATAATGCTTCTTTTGCAGTTATAAGAATCCACACTTGGAAAAGGAAAAGAATCATTAGGCAAAGCTTGCAAGTACAAGATGATCAAAATAATGTTGAAACAAGAATAATCCTTGATCACATCCTTTAAGTCCACTCTCTTTCCTGAAAATCTAATGCTTTCATAAACTTCAGAGTCTTTATCTCTATCATTTCCACGTTGATCTATTACTGGACCGCAGTCGAAGTTTGACATTAACATTGGTTATTCTTGTTTGTCACATAGATGAATATCTAGTAAATTAGGCTTCAAGTGTTTGTCCTCTTTTGTCATCTTGATGAATATATAATAGAACACTCCAAGCCTTGACCTAGTTATTACACTCGAAAAGCCTTTTGAAAAATAAGCACATTAACCTAATTCTTCATGTTCTTACTGTCCACAACAATATCTTTCCCGTTAGGACATAACTACATTTCTCTCCTCAAACCCGATGACTCAACTATACAACCAAATGCCAAGCCAACACATCTTGATCCTCTATATCTGCATTCATATTCAGTATCTCATTGCAGCTACGGTACAAGAACAGATCCGTGTCACTAATGTCTTCCAATAATACACCTTGTCTAGCCAATTGCATGAAATATATGCAATAAAAAAAGTTATGATTTATACATTATATGGTAAGGAAAACACATTCATCCTACAAAATAACCATAATTACTCAAGGTATAACAGATTCACTTCACTTGCTGTAGAAAGCACAAATGGTAGAAGATATTTTATATGGAAAAATAATTTACATGGAAAATATTTTCCTTTAACCAAAAATGCAAAAGTAGTGTTTGGTATGAAGGAAATATTTTCCATGTAAAATGTTATTCCATATTTAATATCTCCTAAAATTTGTGCTTGCTACAACATCTTAACTTAATCTATTCCACCGTGAGTATTTCCGATTCTCCGGTAGGATGGATGTGTTGGCCTTAGCATATGATGTACAAATAATAGATATTTTTTATCGCATATTTTCTTGCAATTGGCAAAAAATGTGTATTATGGATGACATTAGGGACATAGATCCATTCTTGTGCAGTAGCTGCAAGGAGATACTGAATATGGATGTAGATATAGTGGATCAAGATGTGTTAGACTTGGCATTTGTTTGTGAAGTTAAGTCATTAGGTTCAAGGAGAGAAATGGAGCTCCGTCAAAACGAGAAAGGCATCGATGTGGATAGTAAGAACAGTGAGTATTATGTTAATCTTCTTATCCAACATCGTTATCTGACATCAATTGCATAACAGGTGAAATCATTTTCAAAGGGATATTCAGATGTTATGACTATGTCAAGGCTTGGATCCTCCTATTATAGATATTCACCAAGATGACAATAGAGTAAAAATACTTGGATCCTAATTTACTAGATATTGATAAAGATGACAAACAAAAGGAAGACACGTTAATGTCAATCTTGGACTCTGAAGTTTATGAAAGCATTAGATTTTCATTATAGAGAGTAGACTTAAAAGGATTTAATTAAGGAATATTCTTGTTTCAACAATATCGTAATGGACTGATCATGGACTCAAAGGCTCTTGCACTCTTTTGGACCAAAGACTATGATCTTTGCCGCACCCCAAATTAATTTATGCATGACCATTTACTAGGTGGCTTAAAAATCAACCTAGATAATAGAATTATTACTGAAATTGTGGATGCATTAAAGCTTTCAACATTTCGACCCCTAGAGATCATCTGGAAATTTGGGACAATTTGTTGAAAGCATAGAGTATTTTAACGTGAGAGTTAGATTTATATGCGCAAGGTTTAGTAAGCTCGTATACTTTTCATGTGAATAAATGAACATTATATTCTTGAATCATAGAAAGTTGAGCTAGCCAAAGCAAAAGAAGTAATGTTTAATTTTAATGAGAAGCTTTTGAAAGCAAAGCAAGTATGAACTCTAAAACTAAGAGTTTTACAAAGGAAGATGAAATCTTGAATTTCATTTCAAGGCCCTAGCATAATTCTCCATGGTAAAAATTTGCTTATCAAAAATAGAGTTTTCAAAGAATCCTTTTCGATAGAGTTTTACAATAGAGTTTTCAAAGAATCTTTTTCGATTCTCATTTGTGAAGACATGATGGCACTATTTTTTTTTTTTGGATGAACATGAAGAAGAATTTGCTATCAGATACCTAATTGATGAAAATGTATTGTGCGGTGGTTGAAAAGGTTTCTCCATTGCCTGTGAATATAAGGCAGCATCTTCTAAGTGCTTAAATCCAAGTCACTTTGTTTAGGTTAGAGTTTTTTTATTTGATTGATGTTAAATGCACTAGTAGTGTAAATGATTGTTGCATGACATAGAAAGATACTATTAGGAACAGTGATATATTTAATTCGGTAGGAGTGAGCCCTATTTTGAATAAGATGAGGGAAATGAGATTGAGATTGTTCTGGTATGTGACGAGGAAAAGCGTAGATTCCTTTATCATTGTATGTATTATTCGTATTGCTTCTCCTTTTAACAAACCATAACCATCCCAAACTCAATTTTCTTATCTTGTCCACCACGAGGCAAACTCCTACTGTGTTGAATATATTATCATTTCTAATACTACAGCTCAAGGTTAATGAAGAAATTCAGTTAAACTATTGGTGCATATCAGATAAATTAAATGAAAAGCGTAACTCTTTCTTTAACAAAACGACTAGAATTTATGCACATACAAAGTGTTACCTAAAATTCGCAAGGCTTAATCAATTTGAAGTCTAGGAAATCTCTTTCGAGAAGGTTGTGAGCATTAGAAAACCCATTCTAACACCCACTCAACAAATTCTCACCAATAAGGTATTTGGTGGCAAATCTTCCTTCACTTTTATCAACACAAACAACAAAGTCAATCATATTTTGACAAATTAAAATCAAAACAATTTTTTGAAAACATTATTGTATCATAATATTCATTTAAAAGTTTCTAGACTATATAGGAACAAACACAAGTTAACTACATCAAGAATAAATTTCACTTACCGACAAAAATATCACTGAGACATGCAAAAAGAGCATACATTGGACAAAACTAGGAAACTCGAAATGCTAATTTTCTTGAAATTTTTCGTGTCCCAGTTGGGTTGATGAGTTTGCTTTAGCAGAGGTGTGCTTTTGTCCCTTCCTTTCAATGCTACTAGTATCAAGAATTTATTTTTTTACAGAAATAATTTAACCATTCAGACAACTAAAAAGCAATTAATAATACTAGGTGGAATGTTTGTATACTACTATGCACTTAATTAATAGATTGTCATCTTAAGTGCTAAAATCTTAGTCTTTATATATATCCCCCAATCATGGATTGTGACAGAAGATCAAATGTTCAAATAATGAATTCCGGACTAAGGTAAGAGCAACGTAACCAGACCTTGAATTTGTGACCATAAGGTTGCTGAAGAATCGTATGTCAAATCATTAGGTCAATGTAACCAGCCCTTGAATATTCAACCATAAGTCTTCTAGATATTACCATATCAAATAAATATCACAATGCTTCATTGGAACAATGTCCACTCCAAGATAATCAATACAAAAACTCTGAGCCTAAACTGAAAATCCAATTCCAAACTGTCCAGTTGTGCCAGATAGCATCATAGTGGATCACTAGGGCCACCAAAAAAGGGAGATATGGACAGAACTTCATCTGAGCTGAGCTACTACCTCACCAAGACTCATTCTGACAGATCTAATTTTACTACGTTCAACCTACAAAAACCTATGTCATATCAAGAAAGCACATGCTACAAAATATGCAAGTCTAAGGCAAGCACTAGTCTACTTCTAGACTAAAGTCAAACATGACTTCAACAACAAAAATAATCAAGTACAAAACAAGACATAATATTGGAATAATCAAGAACAAGAAGAACTACATGCCAGTACCCCAAAAAACCTGACAAAAGCTTAAAACTCTATATTGAATAACAAAGCATGTTAAACTTGCTACCAAACCCAAAATCACTCAAATCAACATTTATTTACATTTTCGAGCAAAATCTTAAGGACAGAAAGCCATAGCCTACCTCAAAGCAAATCACATGTGCTTCAACTTCATAATTCCAATGCTTCTCCCTTCCGAATGCCTTCACACTATAATATATAGATTCACAGTATTAACACGATCGTTTAGCCACAAAGTATATTAAATAGAGATGGACAGAAATTTGATTCAATATGGGAATGTGGGACCCAATTTCATAATCTTATAATTGATTCCATCAAAAGGTCAATTTAAGCTCCCCGAACTGGTACCCCAAAATGAGAAACAATTAAGGGAACGAAATATACCCAAACACCAACATGCAATGATTAAAAATTTAAGCATAAAAAAAAGAGGTGGAAGGCCCTTCAGAGCAGATTTTACTGCAAAAACACTTTCCCCAGTAATGACAACACAGTGTTGCAATCTGTAGGAAATATGGAAGGAAAAATAATATCTTTAGAAAATGCTCAAGTTTATTATAGCCTACTTAAGACCACTTGAGATGATTACAATCATCAACTACATCGCTATTTATACTAATCAAAATAGAAAACAAAAAGTCTTGCACAAATAACTAAATACATGTATCACAATTTACTAGATACATGTACTACGGAATTCTAAAAAGACTTCTTAAAAAACTAAGAGACAATTTTGGAAGAGTAAACATTGATGCATTAATTCCAACACTCCCCCTTAATGCATTTGCTTGATAACTCCAATGCGTTCTCGAATATAGCAAAATTTTTCTCTAGGAAGTGCTTTGGTGAAGATGTCAGATAGTTGTTCTCCTGTCTGACAATAATGCAATTGAATTTCGCCTTCCTCTTGTGCTTCTCGGGTAAAATGATACTTGATGGAAATATGCTTTGATCTTTCATGGCTGACTGGATTCTTGGCAATTGCAATTGCTGATTTGTTATCACAATACAGAACAGTCCCTTTTTTTTTGTTTTTCACCAATGTCTTCAAATATTCTCCTAAGCCAAATAGCTTGAGAAGTAGCCTTGGATGCTGAAACATATTCTGCTTCGGCAGTGGATTGAGCAACAACACTTTGCTTTTTTGATAACCAAGAACAAATGCTTGATCCAAATAAGAAAGCATAACCAGAAGTACTCTTCATGTCATCTATACTTCCAGCCCAATCACTATCAGAATAACCAATTAAGTTCAAATTTCCACCAAATTTGTACATTATCCCATAATCCATTGTTCCTTGCAAGTAGCGTAGAACACGCTTTGCAGCTCCAAAATGCACTTGGCTTGGTTCTTGCATGAATCTGGATAATAAACTAGCAGCAAACATAATATCTGGCCTTGTTGAAGTAAGATATAGCAAACTTCCAATCAAACTCCTAAAAAGTGAGCTATTAACTTTCTTTTCTCCATCATCTTTTCTAAACTTCTCATTTGCTGCTAATGGTATGGCCACAGACCTGCAATCCATCATTTTGAATTTTTGAAGAATACTTTTAGTATACTTCTTTTGAGAAATGAAAATTCCTTCTTTCACTTGAGAAACTTCGATGCCCAAGAAATAATTTAGCAATCCAAGATCACTCATTTCATAAGCTTGCATCATATCTTGTTTGAAATTTTGCATCATCTTTACATCATTTCCTGTAAAGAGCAAATCATCCACATAGAGACAAACAATGATAATGCTTCCATGTTCTTTCTTCACATACAAAGTGGCTTCACTTTTACTTCTCTGAAAATTATTTTTCAGAAAGTATGTATCAATTTCATTGTACCAGGCTCTTGGAGCTTGCTTCAGCCCGTAAAGAGCTTTTTTTAGTCTATACACCTTTTCTTCTCCCCCTTGAACAAAAAATCCTTGAGGTTGCTCAACATAAATCTCTTCATCAAGTTTTCCATTCAGAAATGCTGATTTAACATCAAGTTGAAATATCTTCCATTTCTTTTGTGCAGCAACATCAATTACAGTTCTAATTGTCTCAAGACGAGCAACTGGAGAGAAAGTTTCATAAAAATCAA
Organism: Solanum pennellii; assembly: GCF_001406875.1. Taxonomy (NCBI): domain Eukaryota; kingdom Viridiplantae; phylum Streptophyta; class Magnoliopsida; order Solanales; family Solanaceae; genus Solanum; species Solanum pennellii. The sequence continues at coordinate 77,975,658 of NC_028637.1, read as the reverse complement.
TACCTGGTTTTTGCGTGAAGCCTCTAGCAACCAACCTTGCTTTGTGCTTTTGAATATCTCCTTCCTGATTGAGTTTGATTTTGTAAATCCATTTTAGACTTACAACTTCTCTTTCTCTAGGAATAGCCACAAGCTCCCAAGTATTATTTTTTTCGATCATTCGAATTTCTTCTTCCATGGCTTTCTTCCAAACATCATGCTTTATTGCTTCTTCATAATTTTCTGGCTCAACACCGGCAAAATTACATCTTTGATAAATGTCACTCAACATTTTTGTTCCTCTTGGAGGCGGTTCTTCATTATCTGAATCTGGGATTTCTCCCCCTTGAGAGACATCTTCATCTTTCTCATCCTCTTCTTGATTTGAAGATATGATAGCAGTATTCTCTATCTTTTTATCCTCCCAATTCCATGTTGTTTTTTCATCAAAAATGACATCTCTACTAACAACAAGTTTGTTAGTTTTGACATCGAGAAGCCTATATCCTTTTGTCACATCACTATAACCAAGAAAGACACATTTTTGACTTTTTTCATCCAATTTTGTTCTTTTCTCAGCAGGTACATGAGCATAACAAATACACCCAAAAATTTTAAAATGACTTACAGAAGGTTTAATTCCACTCCAAGCTTCAACTGGTGTCTTGTCCTTTAGTGCCTTTGTTGGACACCTGTTAAGGATGTGAACTGCTGTATGCACTGCTTCTGCCCAAAAATATTTTGGCAGCCCTTTCTCATTCATCATAGTTCTGGCCATTTCAACAATTGTTCTATTTCTTCTTTCAGATACACCATTTTGTTGAGGAGTATACCCTGCTGTAAGTTGCTTCTGAATGCCTTCATTTTTGCAATATTCTTCAAATTTTCGACTTGTGTACTCACCTCCTCGATCACTGCGAATGGTTTTGATGCTGCAACCTTTTTGCTTCTCAACAAGGGCTTTAAATTTCTTGAATGTAGCAAATGCTTCTGACTTTTGTTTCAAGAAATAAACCCAAGTCATTCTTTAGAAATCATCAATAAAGATTAGAAAATACCTTTGACTTCCAAGAGATGGAGTCTTCATTGGTCCACAAATGTCGGTATGAATTAGTTCCAAAAATACACTTGCTCTCCAAGACACCCCTTTTGGAAAAGACTTCCTGTGTTGCTTTCCTATTATACAACTTTCACATGTATCCATCTCAGTATGTATCTCAGGAAGGCCTTGCACCATGTCCTTTTACTTGAGAAGCTTTAAACCATGAAAATTCAAGTGACAAAATCTTTTGTGCCAAAGCCATGAATCATCTACAATTTCATTTTTCAATGCATTGCAATGAAATTGCAAAGGGAAGTTTCTTTTTATCATCTTTACTTCAACAATGACTTGATTTGGCTCAATTTTATCATAAATCTTGCAATAATTATCTCTAAACACAAGAGAATAACCATTTTCCATGGGTTGACCAACACTAAGCAAATTTTCTTCCAAGTCAGGTTCATAAAGAACATCATGAATTTGCTTACCGCATCCTTTCATGTTGATCGAAATAGTACCTTTAACTTTCGCATCAACTAAGTCTCCATTCCCCATCTTCACTTTAGCAGTGATGCTATTATTAATTGAGAGGAAAGACTTTTCATCTCCAGTCATGTGATTAGTACAACCACTATCAACATACCATTCATTGCTTTTTGTTGAAGCATCAGATTTAGAAGCAAAGAAAAGATTTTCTTCCCTTTCTTCCTCATGTTTTTCACAAAAATTTGCTTGCTCCCGTTTCTTGTGCCAACAATCCTTTTCAACATGGCCAAACTTTTTACAAAAGTTACATTGGGGCTTGCCTTTATGCCAACATTTTTCTGCATTGTGATTAGTCTTTTTGCAAATTTTACAAAAAAGACTAGAGCTTTTCTCACCTTTTTCTTCAACCTTCTTGGAAGAACCATCATGATCCTGCTTCTTTTTTTGCTTTTAATTTTTCTTCTGATGATTTTTTGAGAAATTTTGAGAATTCTCATTTATTTTAGACCGGAAAACCGTCTCTTTGGGTTGATCTTCACGAAAAAATCTTCGCTTCTCGTGTGCACGAAATGATCCAACTAGCTCTTTGATGGAAAGCTTAGAAAGATCTTTCGTCTCCTCAGTGATAGCAACGATGTACTCATACTTTTCTGTGACACTAATTAGAATCTTTTCCACAACTTGTTGGTCAGAAATTGTATCACTATGATTTCTCATTTCATTAACAATATTCATGAGTCTTGTGCAATATTCATCAATTTTTTCAGATTCTATCATCTTTAAATTTTGAAACTCTGTTCTAAGAGTTTGAAGATTTATAGTGCGTCCCTTTTCGTCACCATACACCTCAGTTTCCAGAAAATCCCAAGCTTCCTTTGCAGTCTCACAAGTAGCAATTTTTGCAAAATATGCTCTTGAGACTCGCATTTGAATTTTGCTTAAGCCTTTTGCATCTTGACGATACTTAGCCTCAAGATTTTTCATCTCTGCTGCTGTAAGATCACCATCGTTTTCTGGGTCTTCAAAGACATATGCAACAATAGTCCACAAACCTTCAGCTTTCAAATGTGTTCTCATTCTTATCTTCCAGTATTCAAAATCAGTTCCATCAAAAAATGGAGTAAGAACAACTGAAGAATCAGCACCTTCATTTGTTTTGGATGCCATATTTTTTTCTTCACCTAACCCCAGATTAAAAACGAAAACCTGCTCTTGATACCAATTTGTAGGAAATATGGAAGGAAAAATAATATCTTTAGAAAATGCTCAAGTTTATTATAGGCTACTTAAGGCCACTAGAGATGATTACAATCATCAACTACATCACTATTTATACTACTCAAAATAGAAAACAAAAAGTCTTGCACAAATAACTAAATACATGTATGACAATTTACTAGATACATGTACTAAGGAATTCTAAAAAGACTTCTTGAAAAACAAAGAGAAAATTTTGGAAGACTAAACATTGATGCAGTAATTCCAATTTCATAATCTTATAATTGATTCATCAAAAAGGTCAATTTAAGCTCCCCGAACTGGTACCCCAAAATGAGAAACAATTAAGGGAACGAAATATACCCAAACACCAACATGCAATGATTAAAAATTTAAGCATAAAAAAAAGAGGTGGAAGGCCCTTCAGAGCAGATTTTACTGCAAAAACACTTTCCCCAGTAATGACAACACAGTGTTGCAATCTTCCTGGACNGTAGGAAATATGGAAGGAAAAATAATATCTTTAGAAAATGCTCAAGTTTATTATAGCCTACTTAAGACCACTTGAGATGATTACAATCATCAACTACATCGCTATTTATACTAATCAAAATAGAAAACAAAAAGTCTTGCACAAATAACTAAATACATGTATCACAATTTACTAGATACATGTACTACGGAATTCTAAAAAGACTTCTTAAAAAACTAAGAGACAATTTTGGAAGAGTAAACATTGATGCATTAATTCCAACACTCCCCCTTAATGCATTTGCTTGATAACTCCAATGCGTTCTCGAATATAGCAAAATTTTTCTCTAGGAAGTGCTTTGGTGAAGATGTCAGATAGTTGTTCTCCTGTCTGACAATAATGCAATTGAATTTCGCCTTCCTCTTGTGCTTCTCGGGTAAAATGATACTTGATGGAAATATGCTTTGATCTTTCATGGCTGACTGGATTCTTGGCAATTGCAATTGCTGATTTGTTATCACAATACAGAACAGTCCCTTTTTTTTTGTTTTTCACCAATGTCTTCAAATATTCTCCTAAGCCAAATAGCTTGAGAAGTAGCCTTGGATGCTGAAACATATTCTGCTTCGGCAGTGGATTGAGCAACAACACTTTGCTTTTTTGATAACCAAGAACAAATGCTTGATCCAAATAAGAAAGCATAACCAGAAGTACTCTTCATGTCATCTATACTTCCAGCCCAATCACTATCAGAATAACCAATTAAGTTCAAATTTCCACCAAATTTGTACATTATCCCATAATCCATTGTTCCTTGCAAGTAGCGTAGAACACGCTTTGCAGCTCCAAAATGCACTTGGCTTGGTTCTTGCATGAATCTGGATAATAAACTAGCAGCAAACATAATATCTGGCCTTGTTGAAGTAAGATATAGCAAACTTCCAATCAAACTCCTAAAAAGTGAGCTATGAACTTTCTTTTCTCCATCATCTTTTCTAAACTTCTCATTTGCTGCTAATGGTATGGCCACAGACCTGCAATCCATCATTTTGAATTTTTGAAGAATACTTTTAGTATACTTCTTTTGAGAAATGAAAATTCCTTCTTTCACTTGAGAAACTTCGATGCCCAAGAAATAATTTAGCAATCCAAGATCACTCATTTCATAAGCTTGCATCATATCTTGTTTGAAATTTTGCATCATCTTTACATCATTTCCTGTAAAGAGCAAATCATCCACATAGAGACAAACAATGATAATGCTTCCATGTTCTTTCTTCACATACAAAGTGGCTTCACTTTTACTTCTCTGAAAATTATTTTTCAGAAAGTATGTATCAATTTCATTGTACCAGGCTCTTGGAGCTTGCTTCAGCCCGTAAAGAGCTTTTTTTAGTCTATACACCTTTTCTTCTCCCCCTTGAACAAAAAATCCTTGAGGTTGCTCAACATAAATCTCTTCATCAAGTTTTCCATTCAGAAATGCTGATTTAACATCAAGTTGAAATATCTTCCATTTCTTTTGTGCAGCAACATCAATTACAGTTCTAATTGTCTCAAGACGAGCAACTGGAGAGAAAGTTTCATAAAAATCAATACCTGGTTTTTGCGTGAAGCCTCTAGCAACCAACCTTGCTTTGTGCTTTTGAATATCTCCTTCCTGATTGAGTTTGATTTTGTAAATCCATTTTAGACTTACAACTTCTCTTTCTCTAGGAATAGCCACAAGCTCCCAAGTATTATTTTTTTCGATCATTCGAATTTCTTCTTCCATGGCTTTCTTCCAAACATCATGCTTTATTGCTTCTTCATAATTTTCTGGCTCAACACCGGCAAAATTACATCTTTGATAAATGTCACTCAACATTTTTGTTCCTCTTGGAGGCGGTTCTTCATTATCTGAATCTGGGATTTCTCCCCCTTGAGAGACATCTTCATCTTTCTCATCCTCTTCTTGATTTGAAGATATGATAGCAGTATTCTCTATCTTTTTATCCTCCCAATTCCATGTTGTTTTTTCATCAAAAATGACATCTCTACTAACAACAAGTTTGTTAGTTTTGACATCGAGAAGCCTATATCCTTTTGTCACATCACTATAACCAAGAAAGACACATTTTTGACTTTTTTCATCCAATTTTGTTCTTTTCTCAGCAGGTACATGAGCATAACAAATACACCCAAAAATTTTAAAATGACTTACAGAAGGTTTAATTCCACTCCAAGCTTCAACTGGTGTCTTGTCCTTTAGTGCCTTTGTTGGACACCTGTTAAGGATGTGAACTGCTGTATGCACTGCTTCTGCCCAAAAATATTTTGGCAGCCCTTTCTCATTCATCATAGTTCTGGCCATTTCAACAATTGTTCTATTTCTTCTTTCAGATACACCATTTTGTTGAGGAGTATACCCTGCTGTAAGTTGCTTCTGAATGCCTTCATTTTTGCAATATTCTTCAAATTTTCGACTTGTGTACTCACCTCCTCGATCACTGCGAATGGTTTTGATGCTGCAACCTTTTTGCTTCTCAACAAGGGCTTTAAATTTCTTGAATGTAGCAAATGCTTCTGACTTTTGTTTCAAGAAATAAACCCAAGTCATTCTTTAGAAATCATCAATAAAGATTAGAAAATACCTTTGACTTCCAAGAGATGGAGTCTTCATTGGTCCACAAATGTCGGTATGAATTAGTTCCAAAAATACACTTGCTCTCCAAGACACCCCTTTTGGAAAAGACTTCCTGTGTTGCTTTCCTATTATACAACTTTCACATGTATCCATCTCAGTATGTATCTCAGGAAGGCCTTGCACCATGTCCTTTTACTTGAGAAGCTTTAAACCATGAAAATTCAAGTGACAAAATCTTTTGTGCCAAAGCCATGAATCATCTACAATTTCATTTTTCAATGCATTGCAATGAAATTGCAAAGGGAAGTTTCTTTTTATCATCTTTACTTCAACAATGACTTGATTTGGCTCAATTTTATCATAAATCTTGCAATAATTATCTCTAAACACAAGAGAATAACCATTTTCCATGGGTTGACCAACACTAAGCAAATTTTCTTCCAAGTCAGGTTCATAAAGAACATCATGAATTTGCTTACCGCATCCTTTCATGTTGATCGAAATAGTACCTTTAACTTTCGCATCAACTAAGTCTCCATTCCCCATCTTCACTTTAGCAGTGATGCTATTATTAATTGAGAGGAAAGACTTTTCATCTCCAGTCATGTGATTAGTACAACCACTATCAACATACCATTCATTGCTTTTTGTTGAAGCATCAGATTTAGAAGCAAAGAAAAGATTTTCTTCCCTTTCTTCCTCATGTTTTTCACAAAAATTTGCTTGCTCCCGTTTCTTGTGCCAACAATCCTTTTCAACATGGCCAAACTTTTTACAAAAGTTACATTGGGGCTTGCCTTTATGCCAACATTTTTCTGCATTGTGATTAGTCTTTTTGCAAATTTTACAAAAAAGACTAGAGCTTTTCTCACCTTTTTCTTCAACCTTCTTGGAAGAACCATCATGATCCTGCTTCTTTTTTTGCTTTTAATTTTTCTTCTGATGATTTTTTGAGAAATTTTGAGAATTCTCATTTATTTTAGACCGGAAAACCGTCTCTTTGGGTTGATCTTCACGAAAAAATCTTCGCTTCTCGTGTGCACGAAATGATCCAACTAGCTCTTTGATGGAAAGCTTAGAAAGATCTTTCGTCTCCTCAGTGATAGCAACGATGTACTCATACTTTTCTGTGACACTAATTAGAATCTTTTCCACAACTTGTTGGTCAGAAATTGTATCACTATGATTTCTCATTTCATTAACAATATTCATGAGTCTTGTGCAATATTCATCAATTTTTTCAGATTCTATCATCTTTAAATTTTGAAACTCTGTTCTAAGAGTTTGAAGATTTATAGTGCGTCCCTTTTCGTCACCATACACCTCAGTTTCCAGAAAATCCCAAGCTTCCTTTGCAGTCTCACAAGTAGCAATTTTTGCAAAATATGCTCTTGAGACTCGCATTTGAATTTTGCTTAAGCCTTTTGCATCTTGACGATACTTAGCCTCAAGATTTTTCATCTCTGCTGCTGTAAGATCACCATCGTTTTCTGGGTCTTCAAAGACATATGCAACAATAGTCCACAAACCTTCAGCTTTCAAATGTGTTCTCATTCTTATCTTCCAGTATTCAAAATCAGTTCCATCAAAAAATGGAGTAAGAACAACTGAAGAATCAGCACCTTCATTTGTTTTGGATGCCATATTTTTTTCTTCACCTAACCCCAGATTAAAAACGAAAACCTGCTCTTGATACCAATTTGTAGGAAATATGGAAGGAAAAATAATATCTTTAGAAAATGCTCAAGTTTATTATAGGCTACTTAAGGCCACTAGAGATGATTACAATCATCAACTACATCACTATTTATACTACTCAAAATAGAAAACAAAAAGTCTTGCACAAATAACTAAATACATGTATGACAATTTACTAGATACATGTACTAAGGAATTCTAAAAAGACTTCTTGAAAAACAAAGAGAAAATTTTGGAAGACTAAACATTGATGCAGTAATTCCAATTTCATAATCTTATAATTGATTCATCAAAAAGGTCAATTTAAGCTCCCCGAACTGGTACCCCAAAATGAGAAACAATTAAGGGAACGAAATATACCCAAACACCAACATGCAATGATTAAAAATTTAAGCATAAAAAAAAGAGGTGGAAGGCCCTTCAGAGCAGATTTTACTGCAAAAACACTTTCCCCAGTAATGACAACACAGTGTTGCAATCTTCCTGGACAAACTAAACTCGAAATGACCCTAATCGGACACTAACAACTCTCACAATTGTAGAAGGAAATGCTAGAACAAAAAGAAATCATAGTATGCTCTTTTATTCAAATGTCATGTCACAAGTACACATCCCGATAGAAGCGGAAGGAGGTCCCAAAAAGGGCTACCCTTTAAATGACCTTCGCGATCACAAAAGTCAAACCTCGCGAACAAGATGACTAAGGGTGGTCAATGCCACATGACAACTAACTCGATTACTGAGTGAGAGCCATGCAACAATAATGGTAAATAACAACCCTCCATGATTCCGAAGGCACACATGCCACATTGCTGAAGGTGGCACAAACACAAGATGTTAGTGTATCAGTTGAAAAAATTGATAGGGTTCTTAAGATTCATTTGAAAACCTGTGCATGCAGATGAAATATTTTACCCCACCAAATTTTTCATTACATACTCAATGGAGCCATCAAAAATTTAAAATAAGGTCATCTAGAAAAAAAGTAGGTCGATCATCAAAACTCCATTTTAACCCAAATTCCACAAGGGGGTTCGAAATTAACATGGAGACTCATAATCCGTGCGAAAGGTGCTAGAAAAAAATTAATATTTCAAACTGTACAGATTCGTTAGAATTGAATATTGAGGTTGGATTCTTGAACAGTTGAACTTTTCATCAAATTTTTATGTTTCGGACGTTTGAAAACAGAAAAACACGAAATTAATCCAAATAAACTACTAGGTTACTGAACTATCATTCTTAGAAAGTGATAAGTTACTTGGGTGACTATAAGAATGCTCTAAGCATAATAACTAAGCCAATAATACATGAATTATCTAGAGGGTCATTGTAGTGTTTCGTCAATTAAATCCTACTCCTCTTCATGTTGAAAATACATGTACTATTTAGATTGTTATTAATAAAGTTTGACAGGAGAGTACTAAACGTGGCATAGTAGATTGCCATTATAAGGAGAAGTTGTATTGAATAGATTCATCAATCTCCCATATGTGGTCAATGATTTTCAAATAGATAATGCTTTACAAAATTCATGGCATGCCAATCCCATTAATTTCTTGTAGGACTTCATATAGATTAGATGTCCACATATCCAGGACATTCAAGAAGTACAACTTTGCATTTACATGAACATTTCAGTTTACAAATGATAATCGCGATGACTTTCTAAACATATAGGTCTACTGATGAAGTTGGTCATGTGATAACCTAAAAACACTTTATTCTTAAAATCAAGGGGGATAAATATATTTATCATTCAAGTCAATGTCGATGACACAATCTTTTGAGCATTATTGGATTCACTATGCGAAACCTTTATTAATTTAATGGGAATGTATGAGTTTGAAATGAATATAATGGGGGAGCTAAGATTCTTTTTAAGCTTAAAGTTTAAGAAGTTATAAACATGCACTATGATCAATCAACAAAAGTATATTAGTGAGCTGCTAAAAAAACATCCCCATGGAAAGTGGCAAGCCCATTAATACTTCAATTAGGACCGCTAGAAATCCAGATATTGACAAATCAAGTCTGATCCATCCGTAGTTGAGGCAATATGTTGAGGAAATATTGGATCTTTACTATATATCAAAACAAGCATACTAGATATAGTCTTCAATGTTTGCATGTGTTTGAGACTTTAGACATGTCCTAAGGAGTTCTACTCGAAATATGCAAAAATGATTCTAAGTAATGGACACTCCATATAGCATATATGTAAACTACTGATTTAAACTATATTGTAGGATTTAAGAAGAAAACTATTGTGTTTAGACTCTTTCATATAATGGACTTAGTGAACTGTAAGCTACCCTGGGAATTAATTATAAATATTTCAATCAATTGTTAACTGCCATACAAAAACAGTAGCACAAATAAATAATAGATTAGTACCCAAATTTAATTAAAAAAAGAGATACACAAGTTGTTAGAAAGAGAATGGAATAGTAGGTGCTTCTCCCTCCGTTTATTTATGTTTGAGTGAGTTTCAAAGGAGTCAAAGATAGAAACAAATATGTATATGCAATTTTATATCTTGTAGTGACACTGAGTCTTCAATTTCAATTCTTCGCTCTGGTTTTTATATAAAAATCAAAGGGTAATATGAATGTGGATAATTAAAATCTTAGCAGTAAACAACATGAAAGCAACAATAATAGGAACATTTATTTGATGTGCACGTACTAACACAGCATAAGTATAAATATTAAGCTAAAGTCATGAGCATGTATAAATTCTATTATTGGCTTCTCTTTGAAAGAGAAAATAATCTGTTTATCACACATCATGATACCCAAGATCCATAAAAGAAACGAAACTGAAATCGCAAACAACATAAAGATCTATACTAAAGCATTGATTTATAAAATAATGTAGTTCACCAGAGAATAAAAAAAGTGGAGTAAGGATTTACCTGTTGCAGTTTAGTGAATTTTTCATCATTATAGGTCTCGAATCTAAACTCGTTCTTCAAATAATGTGAAGACCGACAAAAAAGTGAATTAATATATTTTTTGAGATTATATGTAGATTAAAGTGAGTGGTAATCTAGTGAGTGTAAAATCTTCTTTCTACTTCATGTTTTGATATGACTTGGATCATGAATTGAAAGAGTCATCTCTATAGAGAGGCACATCTAAGAAGGATTAGGCAAAAAGACTATATTTGTCTCAAGCAAAAAAAAAAAATCTTAACACATCCATGGATGACGAAAGTACCAAACTCGCATTAAAATTGCAAGAGATAGAAGGAGAGAGAAAGTGTGGCTGATGAGAAGAAAATAGATTAGGTTTTGGGCTATAATATTCTTTTTTTTGTGTGCGCTAAATTGAAAAGGAACATTTATGAAAAGATATGACACAAACATGACAACCTATAGATAATTATGTATATTTTTTTCTGATTTTTCTTTCTCTATTTCCTTTAGAAGGAAAAATATTATTATATTATTCTTTATTTTTCTCTACTTCCTTTAAAAGGAAAAATTATTATTTTATTGTTCTTGGTTTTTCTCCTTTATTTTTTTATCAACTATATTAAAATAAGTTTATCTCTTTCCTTTTTATTTAGTCTTTTTCTCTCTTTCTAAATTCCTATCCCAACGTATATTTGCTTCTCTACAAATTTTTCTCTTATTTTCCATGATTCAAACTTTTTATGAAATTATTCCTTTTCTTTAAAATCACTCCATATTTAGAAATTCTTATTTCTCATTAATTTCTTTTAGGATTATTATTATTTCTTTTCTTATCTAAAAAAACTCACCCATCTATTCATCTCTATTAATTTATTCTGTACTTTATTATTTTTATCATCTTATTCACTCCAAAATCTTCTCCCCTCCCCCCCTCCAAGCCCCCACCCAGAAAGTTAAAAGTGTAACAATTTTCAGAGACGAAAATCTCATGTCATCATAACACCTACTAACAAAACCAGTAGGTAAGCCAAACAGATAGCTTGTTACCATATTCAACAAGCTATTACACTGAAAAGAAACACATAGAAAGTAAGAAAAGAACATGCAAAAAATAAAGAGAATTACAATCTTATGTTTGTTTCATGACAAACATTTTTTTTTAAAGAAAAGCATTGTTTGATGCAAAACTATTTTTTGAATAAAAAACATTGTTTCATTCAAAACTATTTGTTTATTTAAAAGAACATATTTTCATGAAAGAAACATATGGAAAGTAAGGACACAACATTCAATGGAAAATTGTTTTCAATGAAAAATTAAAAGTCACTTTGATGAAAGAAAAATACATGAAAAGAGGCGTTACTTCACATACATACGACCTTCTCCATGTAACTTGGGCCTCTTCTCCTCAATCCTAGGGATTGACATTCATACGTAGTTATTCTTTTCATCTTCTTATTCTTTGTACTTACGGCCTTTTTTTTTTTGTTCTCTAATTTCCTATTTCACTTCTTTCTACACTTTTAAGAGGCAAGCTTTTGCAATTCAAGACACAGTAAATCATTGGCCGTCAAATTGAAATTCAAAGATAAAAAATAAAATTTAATGTACATGGAAGTTGTTTCTTTATTTTTTCATACTTAAACTATTTTCCCCTTCACATAGGTTAGTTATAACTCTTGTGTGGTGCTGCGTTGGATGACACATATCCCTATGTGTTTTGGAGTGCTTTGAGCTATGTTTTCCTTTTTGGAGCCTTTTGAAATAAATGAGAGTTTACATTAGTGAACATCTAGAAAGTCTAATATTGAATGAGGATTCTATAAGTTCCATTAGCTCAAAAATGTATTTTTTGGTCTAGTTGTTTTGTTGGTTTGGGTAGTGAGACTTTCATTTTAAGTTTGTATTATTATATCTCAAGCCTTAAATTTTTGCACATGTTTGACCATTGTTAACAATCATGTGAAACACTCTCAAATGGAAATTAGATCAGCGCAGTTAGATCCAGAATGTTGAGTATGATATAGAACGATCTATAGTTTTGATCCCAAGGTGTTTGTGGATTAGTTTGAGGCTTTTGTGTTTTTGTTTTGTGCTTCGTTATAAGTGTTTATTGGGATTAACATTTTTATGAGCTTAGATTGTGATCATTCTTTGGGTACAAGTTCTATCAGATATTGATGACCTTTTGGCTAAGTCTTTTTTGTAACACCCCGTAAGTTAGAAAGAGTAGATTTGTAGAAATTAAAAGTTGCAGATGTCATCGACGGGCATTACACACGGAAAGTAGGGTGACTCACGAACCGTAAGAAGGGACCGTAGTTAGCAACATGCAACCCTTCCCAGAATCTCAAACAAAATCTTTCTAAGGGTCGACCTATGCGAGGACCTATATAACGAAGGTCTGACTACGGTCGTTGGTCCCGGACGTGGTTCAGACCCCATATTCCATCTCTCTGAAAGCCAAACGAAAGTTCACAGAACAAACAGTAGGCCAACCGACGGTCTGTCAGTTGGCCCTGAAACTTTTAAGTCAGAGGTTTTTTGATCTTCTTTCTATGTGTTGGACCCCTAAACTACGTTACTCATCACCTAACATACGTCGTATTAGTAAGTTTTGTCCTAGTAACTTAATTAGAACATACTCTAGTCTACTTGTTCTCCAAAAAATCATTAAGTTGAACTAAAAGAAGAAGAAAGAGTCAACCAAGCCCTCTCCCTGAACACGAAAACTTTTCTATAGTTCCAGCCCCGAAATCAAAAGATTTCTCTGTGAATTTCATCACCAGGTATGTGAGATTTCACCGGTGGATTCCTTTCATCCACTAGATCCTTAGAATTTAGTCCAATTCTTAATTCTCTATATCATGTTAGACCTAGGTTTCTAGAATTTCATATTTATATTGTCATTTAGATATAACACTAATCCAAATCATATTATCATATTTTTAAGGAATTGTTGCTGAAGGCTTTGCATGAAACTCAGAACCTTAGTTGTGTAGATTTGTTTAATTCATGAATTACACTTGCTAGGTTAGTTTATTCTTATATACTTTCCGCAGTAATAATGCTTCATTATCAGTACATTGATATTGCATTTTCAATTATATGCGAGTATTTTGAGCTTTTCAGTATTAGAATTAGGCTATAATGTATTACTTAAATAATCAGTTGGGATTAGGCTTACAACTGAGTGGAGAATGGGTCAATTACCCTCATAATTCCAGAACTATGTGCCTCTTTAGGATAAGTTCCTTTTATGGGCCACACATTTAGTGACAATGCCAGTCACACCTTTATACCCTTAGCATGGTATGTTGGGTCCTCTCGATGGGGCGATACATCGGACTCCACGGATAGCTCATGTGGTTTTATGTAGGTTATTAGTAGCTCCCACAGTCAGATTCTAGTGCATTGTGTTTATACTTTGTCATTGCATTAGGATTGTTCAATATTCAACATATTTCAGTATTTCGTTCATGTCAGATTATATAATTCATTTCATTACTTTGTTCAGTTAGTATATAATTGATTAGTTTTATCTTGTCTTTCATACTTAGTACCTTTAATTACTAATGCCTACTCTGTGCTATATTTTCTCTTCATGTTGGTTTTGGTCCTCAACATTCAGATCATGCATAGATCAGTTCCCGATCTAGCTATTTTCAATCTTTCAGTTTTAATTTTCCTAGAGTTAGCTGGGGCATGTTTCAACATATCTTATCAATTTAAGGCTTACATTCAAACCTAGTTTATATGGAGTTTTAGTTCAGTTTGATCAATAAGTTGTTACTGAACTTTCAATTTTTGTATATCTAGACTTATGATGGGTATTCCCTATCACTTTCATTATGTCATGTTTAAGCTTCTGCACAGTGTGATTTATTTTAAGGAAATCATTAAGTATGGTTATGATATGCGCGCAGAGTTAGGTTGGGTCACTCATGATCCTAGGTCCCGTGTTACATCAAGGGGTAGCCAAGGTGCGTGAGAAGCTTTGTATCAATGCACTAGGTTCAAGAGTCCTAGGATGTTTGTAAAGTTGAGTATGTACAAAGCCCTTCATGAGTGTGAAGCGCGCTACACCTATGAGGTGGAGGCTATGAAGTGCTTTAGGAAATGCTTCAAATTCTTTATATTCTTATCATGCGTGAGTATGATCTCCTTTTTCTAACATGACGTTACACATCTTCAAATCATGCCTCCTCTTGGAGCTTACCGAATTAATGCTAATGCCTGCAATGCTAACACAACTCTTATGTCCCAAATCATGAAGTTTCAAATGTAGAGTTTCAGAATTCCATTCATATGTTGGCCAACAATGTAGCTAACTGGAACAATTAGCATGTTCCAGTTCTTGCAAATGCTAGTGGTGGACAAGTGGCAGCTAGAGAGCGTAACTTTGTTAGGATGAACCCATCTGAATTTCTAGGGTCGCAAGTTGATGAATATCCCTAGAATTTTGTTGATGAGGTCAAGAATATCTTTTGAGTGATACAAGTGAGTAGGAATTGTAGGGTAGAGTTGGAGTCCTACCAACTTAAGGACGTGGCTCACATTTGGCGAAGATGTCGCTCCTGTGACATGGGAGTGTTTTACTGGGGTTTTTTTAGACACGTTCTTCCTGTGACAGTTGAGAGAGGCTAAGGCCTAGGAATTCATGAAATTGATACAAGTTTCTATAAAGGTTCAAGAGTATGGAATCAAGTTCACCCAGCACTTTAGGTATGCTCCACATATGGTTGCTAATCCCATGGCGCAGAGGAGTAAGTTTCTATTTAGGGTATCTAACTTGGTGAGAAAAGAGTTCGTAAATGGCATGTTACTAACAGATATGAACATCTCTAGACTCCTGACCCATGCTCTGCAAGTTGAGGGAGATAGCTAAGGGAGGAAGCTAATTATAACAAAGGGTCTAGGATAAGAAACTATGAGTATTACCAACATAAATTCGGTGGTAGGAATCTCTCACAGTTTCAGCAAAAATCTTAAGCCCTAACACCTTTATCAACTAGTGTTCCATCCATCAGGTATCGACGGGTTCAGAAAGGTAGTATATCGGGCTTTATGTCTCAGAGGAGTGTCTAGTTACCCGAACCTACCCAAGTTGTCTAAAGTGTGGTAAGAATCATCCGAGCAAATGTCTGTCATGGATGTTTTTGGGGTGGTTATATTAGATACAGAATGAGGCATTGACATGTAATAATATTAAGGCTTCATCTACAACTTTAGCAGAACTAGCGGGTCATCGGACTCTGCAGGATACTTCATGTGGTACATGTTCCGTTAAGTGCCAAAATAGGTTGTATGCTATCTAGGCTCTCAAGGATCAAGAAGATTCTCCAGATGTGGTTATTGGTACGTTGCGAGTTTTTCATTTAGATATTTATTCTTTGTTAGAACCAGGGGCTACTCTTTCCTCTATAACTCCATACATAGGAGTAAACTTTGGTATGTGTCCAGAAAATCTCTCTGAACCCTTTTCAGTCTCTGTTCTAGTTTGTGACTCATTTATAGCTAGAAGGGTATACATAAATTGCCCTATGTAGACTTTGATATTAATTTAGGTATGTATTGGAGACATTCTAGTAATGGATTGGATACATTCCTATTATGCCTTAGTTGATAGTAGAACTAGGATCGTTCATTTTCAGTTTCCAAACGAGCCAATTGTAGAATGGAAAGGTAGTTGCTTAGTGCTTATGGGTTAATTCATTTTTATCATAAGGCCAGAAAGATGATCTCTAAGGGGTATCTCTATCATATAGTTCATGTTAAGGATCAAGATTGGAAGTCCCAACTCTTGATCCAATTCTAGTAGTAAATGAGTTCCCCGAAGTTTTTCCAGAAGATCTTCTCGGAGTTCCTCCCAAAAGAGAAATCGACTTCAGAATTTATCTCATTCCAGATACCCAACCTTCTTCTATTAGTCCTTACAAAATATCTCCAGATAAGCTTAAGAAATTAAAATATCATCTTAAAAACCTTCAAGATAACCGCTTCTTCAGACCTAGTATTTCTCTATGAGGTGCACCATTGGTTTCTATGAAAAAGTAAGATAGTTCTCTCAATATGCATTGACTATCAGTTGTTGAACGAAGTCTCAATAAATAATAAGTATCCCATACCTACCATTGATGACTTGTTTGACCAACTTATAAGTGATAGTCATTTCTCAGTGATAGACCTCAGATTCGGTTATCATCAGCTTTGTGTCAGAGATTGTGACATTCTGAAAACAACCTTCAGATTATGAATTTGTAGTTATGTCGTTTGGACTAACCAATACTCTTTCAACTTTCATGGATTTTATTAACAGGGTGTTCAAGAAGTATTTGGAATTGTTTGTTATCTTCTTTATTGATGGTATCCTCATTTTTTCTGGGAACGAGGAAAAACATGAGACTAATTTGAGAGTTGTCCTGCAAACGCTCAAAGATCATCAGTTGTTTTCTAAGTTAAGCAAATGTGAGTTTTGGTTGCAATTTGATGCTTTCCTTGGGAATATAGTATCTAGTAAAGGTATTCGAGAGGATCCTAAGAAAATAGAGGCAGTGAAACAATGGGCTAGAACAACCTCTCCTAGATATTAAAGAAGTTTCTTAGGTTTTGCTTATTATTATAGAAGGTTCGTGGAAAGATTTTTATGTATATCTTTTCCATTGACTATGTTGATTCTAAAAAATGTTAAGTTACAATGGCCACATTATTGTGAGAAGAGTTTCTCAGAACTGAAAACTAGGTTGACTACAACTCTCTTTTTGACTCTATAGAGGGGTAAGATAGTTATGTTATCTATTGTGATGTATCTAGAGTCGACCTCGATTGTGTGTTAATGAATCGAGGTAAGATTATAGCATATGCTTCTAGACAACTTAAGGTGCATGAGAAGAACTATCTGAATCATGACCTCGAGCTGCAAGCAGTAGTATTTGAATTAAAGATTTTGAGAGATTACTTGTATAGTTTTCACGTAGATGTGTTCACACGACAATAAGAGTCTTCCGTATGTGTTCACCCAGAAAGAGTTGAATCTTCGCGAGAGGAGAGGGCTTGAGTTCCTCAAAGGATATGATAGTAATGTATTTTTCCATCCTCGTAAGGCCAATATGGTAGCATATGCTCTTATAAGACTATTAATGGGTAGTGTAGAACATGTTTAAGAAGAAATAAAAGAACTAGCAAAAGATATTTGATGCTTTCTCGCTTGGGAGTTTTCCTTATAAGCATGTCACATGATGGTGTGGCAGTCCAGAATTGGTCAGAATCTTCAGTGATGGTGTAGGTTAAGGAGAAACAAGACATTGACCCTATATTGATTCAACTTAAGGGCGCAGTTCATCAGCAGAGAGCTGAGGTTTTCTCCCATGGGGCAGGCAGTCTGCAAAGCTACCAAGCTCATTATTGTGCTCCTAAGGTGGGTGAGTTGAGACAACATATCCTTGAAAAAGCCCATAATTGTTGGTATTCTATTCATCCAGGTGCCACTAAGATGTACTGTGATCTGCTTGAAGTATTCTGTTGGGTTTCCCTTAAAGCGTCACCTATGAAGGGGTGATGAGATTTAGAATTAAAGGGAAGGTCAGACTTAGATATGTAGGACCTTATAGGATTTTGAAAAGAATTAGTAAAGTGGCTTATGAGTTAGAGTTTCCTGCAAAACTAGAAGCAGTGCATCCGGTCTTTCACATTACATTGTTGAAGAAGTGTATCGGCGATCCACCATCCATAATACCATTGGAAATTGTGGCTTTGAAGGATAGTTTCAATTATGAGGATGTGCCCATTGAGATTATTAATCGACAGGTTCGAAGGTTGAGAAAGAAGGAAGTCGCTTCACTGAAGGGATTGCAGAGGAGTCAGTCCATCAAGTGATCTACTTGGGCAGTAGAATCAAACATGAAGGCCAAGTATCCTCATTTCTTTCTTTCCGATTCCATTCTAGCTTGAGGTAATAGTTTCTCTCTTGTTTTTTCAGCCATTCATGCATATATTCAGTCTTAGTATCTTGTTCCTTCATTTATACTTGCATTTTGCGCACGTTTGAATGTCATTGGAACTTAGTTCAGACATATTTTAATTTCCAATGCTTAGTGGTAGGGCTTGTTGCTTTTTCCCTCCATATTAAGTTAATTAGTGTTCATTCAAGGACAAATATTGTCATGAACCGAGAGCACTCCCTAATCGTAATAGGGCGTAATCGACCTCAAAGAGTTATTATACAAGCCCTTAGAATTTCATGAACATTAAGGAATATGAAAATAGCGGAAAATTGAGAACTTTTCTTTAACAATTGAATATTTTATAAAATATGAGTATCCATGACTCTGTCTCAAAAACCATCAATATAATATTTAGACTTCAACTACATTTTAATACAACACAGGTACACGACCCTTACATAATCGAAAAAGGTAAAATAAAGACACAAGTGGATATAGTAGGTTTAGAATAGAAACTGAGAGAATTACCCAAATACATAGTACACATGCATATTAAAATATGAAATTCACAACATCATAGTTAGAAACCCATATGGGTAACCATAAGCTTCTCCTTGTGCAATGAATAGGTAGGATCCATAGTCCTACCTACACTAAGTATAACCTTTAGACCACCATGATCATACTTAACATAAGTATGAAATCCAATCATCATGCATATCTAATATTTGTCTCATTTATAACCATCATGCATAAGAAGATATAAATCATTAACATTAGCCCATATGAAGGACAGACAACCATAAAGCTAATACATTTAAAGCATTCATCATTCACAAATCTCATAATAAGGATGGAACTAAGACCATACCTAATGTTAGAAGTCATTAGTCATAGTTCATGCAACACCTTCATAACAAATATATTAATCATGCTTCATATAGTTCACATCATAACAAACCATCCCCATAACCCATTTACAAGTTCACTTGTGCAATGTAGATGTGAAGTCCCACAACCCCACATATATTAATCAAACCTATCAAGAAGTCATAAGCATGATCATTTACTTCATACACCCTTATAACAAGTGAAACCAACATCATACATACTAAGTAATACCAACTTCTTTCATAACAAGAGATACCAACATCATAATACCACTCATAACATGTATACCTTAAGAACCCACCCTAGAACCCCTCTTAAGACCCACTTGTGCAATGTATAGGTAATGTCCCAAACCCTTACCCACACTAAGTAGAATCCCTTAAAAATTCCTAGTTAGTGTTCATCTGATTACTTTCATTCATTATTTTTAACATTCGGAAAACTTCGCCATAGCCGATATAGACCATTAGAGCTACATGGAATCCAGTGTCAACCCCTCACACCGAAAAAAGGGTGTCCTACTTGCCAAGGTAAGACATAAACATTTGTAATAGCATCTAGGTGGATACACTAGATAAAGATTCATATGTGGTACATAGTTAAGGAACTAGGAGGTTGTTCGAGCAACCCTCTTTATGCTAATTAGCATTGTAGTTTCCACCGCATGAGATCATCAGGTGAAACTTCCTTCTTTTATAAAGGGACGCCTCTCATTGTCAAGTTCACTCTATACTGTGCTAAATTCACTTTTTTAAGTGTATTTAAGCCTTTCTTAAATATTAATTCACAATACAGGTCTTAGGGGCTTTACCCCCCATATAACATGTATATAGCTCATAGGCTATATAATGAGAATGTCCTTTCATTAAAACCAACATCATGTTAGAATATTACTTCATAACATAGCCATGTAGTGTACATAATAATTGCCTTCAATTCCACACAACAGCATGCTCATCATTATCTCACTTTATCATGTTCATATCATCATTTTCATTTACATGTCATGCATAGTAATGTGTAAAAGTGCATATGAGAATTATCCTTTCAAGTAATACCCTAGACACATCACATACATATATATATGCATGTGGTGTGTGTGTGAGCAAATAATTTCCCTTATAATGCATCACAACAACAACATTATTATTTTAGGCACTTTCCTTCAAAAGGGATCACATTCATTGCATTCAAGGAACTTATGTCATATAGGTAAACATATCTAATGTTCATTTCAATAGACATCAATACATTAATAATTTAGGGGACTATGTGGGTAGGAACCTTCCACTATAACATCTTGTGGTGGGTCAGGGGCTTAGCAACACCCCCAGGCCTTATCATTTCATAAATAAAATATATACAAAGACGGGGAGTATACCATATCTCCAACCTATGATGGATAATTTGAATTTCCTACGAAAGCTAGTCAATTAACCTTACATTGTGATTCAATTCTAAAATTGAAATTCTAAAATGCAATAAACAAGGGAGACTCTCCCCTTACAAAGAGTCTTCTAAAAATTAACCTTATTCTAACCTTCTATACGTATATAACACCTATATATAACATAGAACATTTGAATAAGTTTCACAGTATTGAATGAATAATGAACTTGGTAATATGAAACATACAACTACAATGTCTTATTATGGTGGCTTTTTAATCCGTCTAAGATTTCGTCGCCTGAAAGTGTGCATTCCCATTTTTCCAATATGTAGCTTACTCTAATGCACCAACTAGTTGTTGTACAGTGTAAAAATGTTGTATAATATCTTGTTTGTGGCTCCATTTGGCTAATAAATCGGCCGTAGCATTGGCCCCTATACACATGTTTACAGTGAAAGCTTTCCATCTTGATTCTTATGTATTGGATTTCTTGGATTGCTTGTCGCTATCTCCATGGAATGCATCATGTATTTGTGATCCACTTCCTCAATAATTCAAAATCTACTTCCAAGAAATACATTTATATCCATGTTGTTCACACCAATTGAGTCCATAAACGGCTGCCTTGATCTCTGCAAAATTGTTAGTCTCAAAACCAAGAGTAATAGCAAAAGCATAAACCAATTTACCTTGATGACCTTGTAGAATTCCTCCCCCCTATTTTACCTGGATTGTGTATTGCACTTCCATCTGTATTCAATTTGAATACACCAATCCTAGGATTTCTCCCAACATACCATGGTTACCTTAAACTGGTGTTTACAAAGATCAACTAAGTTGATCAAACTGTCCCAGTTAGGATGCCATGGTATATTTGGAAATGCTAATGTAATCACCAACATGATATCCTTAAAAATTGCATATAATACTCTTTGTACACTTGATTTTTTACCCCATATTTTACAGAACATCTATTTTCCATAAATTCCAACAATTAGGAAGAATTTGAAACAATAATTTTTGTACCTCATTGTGAAATTCTAAGTTTCTCCAATGGATTAACAAACTCCTAAAATTTGTTTAGCAATGATCTTGTAACACCCCGTATCAAAAATAAGCCAAAAACTAGCTTTACAGAAAAATCTGCAGGTGCAACCAACGGTGGCATCAACGAACCATAGCCTGACCCACAGTCCGTCCCGCACATCTGTCGATGGGGTCAGAAACTCCCAAAAATCTCAGCACAGGAAAATTTGTTAAGTCTTGGTTGACGAACGGACCTACGGTCTGTAGTCTATGACCGTCGATTGAGACCTCATTTAACCACTCTCTGACAAGAGCCACAAATGACCAGTACGGTCCGTAGGTGGACCCACGGTCCGTAGGTTGGAATTACCAGACAGTTAAGGGGGAAGGGCAGTTGGGTCAACTTCAAATGATAATAACTCTCAGTAAAAAAGGAATTAGGTATCCAATGACCTACCAGAGATAGATAATTGAATTAGCTTTCCATACCCATTGACCTTGCTAAATTTCGACCTCCAAGTAAAAAGTTATGTCCGTTTTAGTAAAGGCATGTCGAACAGGCCCAACCTACGGATCAAACGACGGACCGTCTGTTCAGGCGTTGTTCGGTCCGACAGCAACTTATCTAGGGGTCTTTTGATCTTTTCCCACTTCGTTTAAACCTTAAATACATCTTTTGACCCTAAATCATCAGATTTTAGTTAGTTTAAGCCTAGAAACATAACAAGAACTTACATAAGTCAAAATCATAAATCAAAAGTTAGAAAATTAGAAACAAGAAAGGAGAAAAATCTCAAGAACCGTATTTCAAGAACACAACACGAATCCCTTCACTCTAGCCTCAAAATCTGAATATTTTTCCGTGGATTTCATCACAAGGTATGTGGGATTTCACTAGTGGGTTCCTTTCATCCATTAGGTCCCTAGTTATCAGTCAGATTCTTGATTCCCATATCATGATTAGACCTATGGTTTCTAGAACTTCAACATAACTTCATGAACTTATTAATTATATGGTGCAAATTAGATTATCATGTGATTATTCAGTTTATTGCATGAATTTAAGAACCCTGGCTATGTATTTCTTCAATTCTTGAATTACACATGCTAGGTCAAAAATTTTAGTTACTTTAGATATACATGCCTCAGTTATAAATTCATAATTACAAGATTAATTGTTTCATTCGCAGTTTTGATGTTCAGTTTTGAGCTGTCCAGTATTTACAGAAAATTCAAACATAATCAGTTAACTACATAAATGCATGGGAGGAGCATAATACCAAGTTGGACTAGGGTTCAGTGTACCCAATTAGTCTCAGATTTACTAGTCAAGTAGGTTGTAAGTCCCCTATGTGGGCAATCACTTTAGTGATCACGCCAGCATGCCTTTATTCCTTTGGCAAGGTATATTGGGTCCTCTCGATGGAGCGTATACATCGGACTCCGCATTTAGCTCATGTGGTTTTATTATCGGTTATTAGTATCTTAGAAAGTTCAATCAGACTCTCTTGCGTAGACTATTTATCAGTATTCTCAGTATTTAGTTTCAGCATATTATAAATTGGTCATTTGATTCAGTTAACTCAGAATTCTCTATATCATGTTCAGATTATTATACTTGCTTTTGTGATTGTTCAGTTATGCTTTATTTAAGCTTTATTCCATCCTACACGCTCAGTACCTTTCATGTAGTGACGCATACGTGCGCTACATCTTCTCATGATTTAGGTTCAGGTTCTCAGCATCCAGATCACGCATAGATCAATTTCTGATTTTCAGTTCAGAAGATTCAGTGGTGAGTCCTCATTCTCCGAGGACAATAGTCATGAGTTTCATTTAGGTATTTAGTCTTTTTGTTTCAGTTTTTGCTAGATTTAGCTGGGGTTTGTCCTAGTACTTCTAGTGCAGTTTAGAGGCTATTGACATAGTTAGCTTCATCTTAGTGTTGAGTTAGTAACTTCATTGTATTAAACTCATTATTTTCAGATATCTCACTTATAGAATATGGGTATTCCCCTTCTTTTCTTTATAAATTATGATTTAGTTCCCGCATCAGTTTATTATCGTTAGTATGCTCATGATCATGCCAACAGGGTTAGGTTGAGATAACTTGTGGTCCTATGTTCCGTGTCCGCGTCTCGGTGGTAGCTCGAGGCGTGAAAAAACTTACTATCAGAGCACTAGGTTCAAGAGTCCTAGGATTTCTTAAAATCCGCTCTAAGTAGAGTTCTTTTCATGGGTGTGAAGTGCACCACATTTAATTAGAGGGAAGCTATAAAATGTTTTAGGGAAACTTCACTTTCTTGTTACTTTTATCGCGCGTAAGGTATGATCTGATTCCATTCTAACTCTACGTTGTGCACTTAAGATCATGCCTTCTTATAGAGCTTAGGCATGGATGTGTAACACCCCGTACCAAAAACAGACCAAAAACCTGGTTTATAGAAAAAAAATCAGCAGGTGCAATGAATCGAAGGACCGTAGCCTGACCCATGGTTCGTCCTGCACAACCGTCGATGGGATTAGAGACTCTTAAAATTTTCAGCCCAGAAAAATTGGTTAAGACTTGGACGACAAATGGACTTACGATTCGTAGGTCATACGACGGTCTGTAGTTCGTGACTATCAATCAAGACTCCCCAGAAAAATTGGTTATATCTAGGATGACGGACGAACTTATGGTCTGTAGGTCAGACGATGGACCGTCAGTTCTGGCCGTCGTTTGGTCTGACACCAACCTATCCACGGGTCTTTTTGTCTTTTCCCACTTCGTTTAAACCTCAAGTTACATCGTTTTGACCCTAAATAATCAAATTTTAGTAAGTTTAAGCCTAGAAACATAATTAAAATATATGTAAGTCAAATCATTAAATCTAAAGTTAGAAAATTAAAAGCAAGATTGGAGAAAAAGGCTCAAGAACCCTATTTCAAGAACGCAATAAGTTCAAGCAGTTCCAACCCCGAAACCTAAGTATTTTTCCGTGGATTTCATCACTAGGTATGTGGGATTTCACTAGTGTGTTCCTTTCACCCATTGGGTCCCTAGTTTTCAGTCAGATTCTTGATTCTTTATGATGATTAAACGTAGGGTTTCTAGAACTTTGATAAAACTTAATGAACTTATTAAATATATGTTCTAAATTAGATTATCATGTTATTAGTCAAATTACCGCACGAATTTAGAAACCTAGCTTTGTATTTCTTTAGTTGTTGAATTATATAGCTAGGTCAGATATTTCAGACACTTCATATATACATGCCTCAGTTATAAATGCATAATTGCCAGATTAATTATTGCATTCTCAGTTTGCATGTTCAATTTCAAGCTATCTAGTATTTACAGAAACTTAGACATAATTAGTAAATTTATAGAATTCATGGGAGTAGCATAATACTGAGTTGGACTAGGGTTCAGCGTACCCAAATAAGTCCCAGAACTACTAGCCAAGTAGGTTGTAAGTCCCCTTTGTGGGCAATCAGTTTAGTGATCGCGCTAACATGTCTTTATACCTTTGGCAAGGTATATTGGGTCCTCTCGATGGAGTGTATACATCGGACTCCATATTTAGCTCATGTGATTTTATTATCTGTTATTAGTAGCTCCCATAGATCAGTCAGACTCTCTGCAATGACCATTTATCAGTATATTCAGTATTCAGTTTCAGCATGTTATAAATTGGTCATTGTATTCAGTTAGCTCAGAATTCAGTTTATCATGTTAGATTATTGTACTTGCTATTATGCTTGTTCAGTTATGTTTTATTTCAGCTTTACTCTATCCTACATGCTCATTACTTTTCAAGTATTGACACATACGTGCGCTACATCTTCTCGTGATGTAGGTTCAGGTTCTCAGCTTCCAGATCACGCATAGATCAATTTCCAATCTCCAGTTTAGCAGATTCAGTGGTTAGTCCTTATTATCTGAGGACAACAGTCATGAGTGTCATTTTAGTCTTTAGTCATTTAGTTTCTGTACTTGCTAGATTTAGCTGGAAGCTTGTCCCAGTATTTCTAGTCCAGTTTGGAGGCTTATTTCAGACATAGTTAGTTTCAGCTTAGTGTTGAGTTAGTAACTTCATTGTATTAAACTCATCAGTCTTCATATTATATCAGTTATAGAATATGGGTATTCCCTATCTTTTCAAATTTATATTATGATTTAGCTTCTGCATCAGTTTATTATCTTTAGTATTCTCATGACCATGCTAGCAGGGTTATCTTGGGATCACTTGTGGTGCTAGGTTCCGTGTCCACATCTCGGGGGTAGCTCGGGGCGTGACAAAATGCTAATGCAGTTCCTCTAGTACCACATAAGGAAGTTCTAATGCAGAGTTGCAAAATGCCAATTCAGCTTTTGGCTCAGAGTATGACCAACCAGAACAATCAGCAGGTTTGAGTTCCTACTAACAGAAATGATCGATTAGTGGCAGCTAGAGTTTGTGATTTTGTTAGGATGAATCCGCCTAAGTTTTTAGGGTCACAAGTTGGTAAGGACCTGTGAAGTTCAGTGATGAGGTCAAGAAAATATTTGGTGTGATGCAAGTAACTGGTAGTGATAGATGAAATTTGCATCCTACTAGCTTAAGGATGTGACTCACACATGGTTCACCAAGTGGAAAGACAACATAGATGACTTTGTCTTTTGCAACTAAGTCTCTACTCTAGTTGGTGACTCAGTTATAGCTAGACGGGTATATAGAAATTGCCCTGTCACTGTATCTCAAAAAGTCATCTCAACAGATCTTGTAGAGTTAGAAATGGTAGAATTCAATGTCATTCTAGGCATGGATTGGTTGAATTCATGCTATGCCTCAATCAATTGTGGAACTAGGATTGTTCATTTCGAGTTTTTAGACGAACCAATCCTAGAATGGAAGGGTAGTAGCTTAGCGCCTATGGGTCGATTCATTTCTTACCTTAAGGACAGAAAGATGATATCTAAGGTTTATCTCTATCATATAGTTTGGGTTAAGGATTCTAGCCTTGAAACCCCAACTCTTGAATAAGTTCTAGTTATCTGTGAATTTCCTGAATTATTTTCAGAAGATCTTCCTGGAGTCCCTCCTGAAAGAGAAATCAACTTTGGAATTGATCTCCTTCCAGATACCCAACCTATTTCTATTCCTCCTTACAGAATGGCTCCAGGAAAGCTTATGGAATTGAAGAGCAGTTGAAAGACCTTCTAGATAAGGGTTTCATCAGACTTAGTATTTCACCATGGGGTGCACCAGTGTTGTTCGTAAGGAAGAACGATGGTTCTCTCAGAATGTGCATAGACTATAGACAATTGAACAAGGTCACAATCAATAATAAGTATCCCATCCCTAGTATTGATGACTTGTTTGACCAACTTCAGGGTGTTAGTCACTTCTCAAAGATTGACCTCAGATCGGGTTATCATCAGCTTAGAGTCAGAGATAGTGACATTCTGAAAACAGCTTTCAGAACTCGGTATGGTCATTATGAATTGGTAGTTATGTCATTTAGACTAACTACTGCTCCTGCATCTTTAAAGGATTTGATGAACAGAGTGTTCAAACAGTACTTGTACTTGTTCGTTGTCGTCTTTATTGATGATATCCTCATTTACTCTAGGAGTGAGGAAGAACATGCAATTCAATTGAGAGTTGTTTTGCAGACTCTCAAGTATCGCTAGTTATTCTCTAAGTTCAGCAAATGTGAGTTCTTGTTGAAATTCGTTGCTTTCCTTGGTCACATTGTATCTAGCGAAGAGATCCGAGTGGATTCACAGAAGATAGAAGCAGTGAAGCAATGTCCCAGACCTACCTTTGCTATAGATATCAGAAGTTTCTTAGATCTAGCAGGTTATTATAGAAGGTTCGTGGAACGATTCTCCTCCATAGACTTACCATTGACTAGGTTGACTTAGAAGATGGTCAAGTTCCAATGATCAGATGATTGTGAGAAAAGCTTTGCAGAATTGAATACTAGATTGACTACAACTCATGTCTTGACTCTACCAGAGGGTTTAGATGGTTATGTGATCTATTGCGATGCATCCAGAGTTGGCTTTGGTGCAACAAGATATGGTTATAGCGTATGCCTCTAGAAAGCTTAAGGTGCATGAAAAGAACTATCTAACTCATGACCACGAGCTTGCAGCAGTGGTTTTTAAACTCAAGATATGGAGACACTACTTGTATGGTGTTCATGTAGATGTGTTCACCGATCACAAGAGCCTTCAGTATGTGTTCACCCAGTATGAGTTGAACCTTCGCCAGAGGAGATGACTAGAGTTCCTTAACGATTATGAGAGTGTGCATTATCATCCTAGTAAGGCGAATGTAGTAGGAAATGCTCTTAGTAGATTATCCATGGGTAGTGTAGCCCATGTTGAGGAATAAAGGTAGGAGCTAGTGAAGGATATTCACAGGCTTGCTCGCTTGGGACTTTTCCTTATGAGCATATCAGACAGCGGTGTAACAGTTTAGAAAGGGGCAGAATCATCTTTGGTAGTGCATGTTAAGGAAAAGCAAGATAGTGATCCAATTTTGCCTGAACTTAAGAATGCAGTCCACAATCAGAGAGTAGAGGTTTTCTCCCAAGGGGGAGATGGTGTACTTTGCTACCAGGGTACATTGTGTATTCCTGATGTGGGCGAGTTGAGAAAGCATATCCTTGTGGAAGCCCATAACTCCAGATATTCTATTCACCCAGGTGCCACTAAGATGTACCGCGATCTGCGGGAAGTCTATTGGTGGAATGGAATGAAGAGGGATATAGCAGACTTTGTGAGTAAGTGCCCCAATTGCCAGCAAGTCAAGGTAGAACATCAGAAACCAGGAGGTATGAATCAAGAGATAGATATTCCTACATGGAAGTGGGAAGTGATCAATATGGATTTCATCACAGGGTTATCTCATACTCGCAGACAACATGACTTAATTTTTGGGTGATTTTTGATAGGATGACAAAGTCTTCTTGCTGTTTAGCAGTCAAGACTATAGATTCGGCAGAGGACTATGCCAAGATTTACATTGATGAAATTGTGAGGTTGCATGTGATTCCTTTGTCTATTATTTCAGATAGAGGTCCTCAGTTTACCTCTCATTTTTGGAAGTCATTTCAAAAGGGTCTTGGTACTCAAGTGAACCTTAGTACAACATTTCATCTAGAGACGGATAGGCAGGCAAAGCGTACCATTCAGCCTTAGAGGAAATGTTGAGAGCTTGTGTGATCGATTTCAAGGGTAGTTGGGATGATCACCTTCCTTTTATTGAGTTTGCCTACAAAAATAGCTACCGTTCCAGCATTCAGATGGCCCCTTATGAGTTTTTGTATGGGCATAGATGTAGATATCCTATTGGTTGGTTTGAAGTATGAGAATCAGCTTTAATAGGGCCAGATTCAGTCCTTTATGCTATGGAGAAAGTGCAACTCATTAGAGATAGACTTATGACATCCCAGAGTCATCAGAAATCTTACGCAGATGCAAGGAGAAAGGAAATAGAGTTCCAAGTTGATGATTGGGTTTTTCTGAAAGTCTCACCTATGAAAGGGGAGATGAGATTTGGAAAGAAAGGGAAGTTCAGTCCTAGATATGTAGGCCCTTACAAGATCTTGAAAGGGGCTGGCGAGGTGGCATATGAGTGAGGGTTGCCAGCAGAATTAGCAGCAGTGCATCCGGTCTTCCACATCTCACTCTTGAAGAAGTGTGTGGGTGATCCAGCCTTGGTAGTGCCATTCGAGAGTGTAGCAGTGAAAGATAATCTTTCTTATGAGGATGTAAAAGTTGAGATTCTTGAACTTCAGGTTATAAGATTGAGAAATAAAGAATTCGCTTCAGTCAAGGTTTTGTAAAGGAGTCAGTTCGTAGAGGGAGCTACTTGGGAAGCAGAAGCAACTATGAAAGCCAAGTATCCTCACCTCTTTCCTTCCGATTCCACTTCAGTTTGAGGTAATAGTTCCTCTTCAGTTTTTCAGTCATTCATGCGTGAATTTAGTCTTAGAGTCATGTTCCCTCTGTTTGTACTTGCATTTTCAGCGTATATGCATATTCTCAAAACTCAATTCAGTCAGAAACTGAGTTCTCAGTGGTTAGTAGTAGAAGTTTGCAGCTCTCTCCCTTTATTCTAGTTAGTTTAGTCTTCATTCGAGGACGAATGTTCCCAAGGGGGAGATAATGTAACACCCCGTATCCAAAACTGGCCAAAAACTAGCTTTACAGAAAAATCTGCAGGTGCAACCAATGATGGCATCGATGGACCGTAGCGTGACCCACGGTCCATCCTATACATCCGTTGATGAGGTTAGAAACTCTCGAAAATCTCAGCCCAGGAAAATTGGTTAAGTCTTGGTGGACGGACGGACCGTATGTCCGTAGGTCAGACTACGGTCCGTAGTCTATGACCGTTGATTGAGACCCCATTCACCCACTCTCTGACAAGAGCCATGTATGACCAGCACGGTTCGTAGGTGGACCCACGATCTGTAGGTCTGACCGTAGACTGGAATTAGCAGAAAGTTAAGGGGGAATTGCAGTTGGGTCAATTTCAAATAATCATATCTCTTAGAAAAAAATGAATTAGGTACTCCATGACCTGCCAAAGCATAGGTAATTGAATTAGCTTTCCATAGCCACCGACCTTGCTAAAATCCGACCTCCGAGTAACAAGTTATGCCCGTTTTAGTAAAGGCTTGTGGAACAGGCCCAACCTACAGACCAAACGACGGATCGTCGATGGAACGATGGACCGTCTGTCCAGGTCGTCTTGTGGTATGACAACAACTTACCCAGGGGTCTTTTGATCTTTTCCCACTTTGTTTAAACCTTAAGATATGTCATTTTGACCCTGAATCATCCGATTTTACTCAGTTTAAGCCTAGAAACATAACAAGAACTTACCTAAGTAAAAATCATAAATCAAAAGTTAGAAAATTAGAAGCAAGAAAGGAGAAAAATCTCAAGAACCCTAGTTCAAAAACGCAACAAGAATCTCTTCGTTCCAGTCCTAGGGATTCTATAACTTCAACAGAACTTCATGAACTTATTAGTTATATGTTCCAAATTAGATTATCATGTTATTATTCAGTTTATTCAATGAATTCCAGAACCCTAGCGATGTACTTCTTTAGTTGTTGAATTACACATGCTAGCTCAGATATTTCAGTTACTTCAGATATACATGCCTCAGTTATAAATGCATAATTACCAGATTAATTGTTGCATTCTAAGTTTGCATGTTCAGTTTTGAGACAGTATTTACAGAAAATTGTGACATAATTAGTTAACTATATAAATCCACGGGAGTATCATAATACCGTGTTGGACTAGGGTTCAGCGAATCCAATTAGTTCAGATTTACTAGCCAAGTAGGTTGTAAGTCCCCTCTGTGAGAAATCAGTTTAGTGATCACGCCAACATGCCTTTATACCTTTGGCAGGGTATATTGGGTCCTTTCGATGGGGAGTATACATCGGACTCCACATTTAGCTCATCTGTTTTTATTATCGGTTATTAGTAGCTCTCAAAGTTCAGTCAAATTCTCTTGCGTTAACCATTTATCAGTATACTCACTATTCAATTTAAGCATGTTATAAATTGGTCATTTCATTTAGTTAACTCAGAATTCTCTATATCATGTTAAGATTTTTATACTTACTGTTGTTCTTGTTTAGTTATACTTTTTTTAACTTTATTCCATCCTACATGCTCAGTACCTTTCAAGTACTGACACATATGTGCACTACATCTTCTCGTGATGTAGGTTGAGGTTCTCAACATCCAGATCACGCATATATGAATTTCCGATCTTCAATTCAGTAGATTCAGTGGTGAGTCCTCATTCTCCGAGGACAATAGTCATGAGTTTCATTTCAGTATTTAGTCTTTTTGTTTCAGTTTTTGCTAGATTTAGCTGGGGCTTGTCCCAGTACTTCTAGTCCAGTTTAGAGGCTATTTTTAGACATAGTTAGCTTCAGCTTAGTGTTGAGTTAGTAAATTCATTTTATTAAAATCATTATTTTCAAATATCTCAGTTATAGAGTATGGGTATTCCCATCATTTCATTATAAATTATGATATAGTTTCCGCATCAGTTTATTATCTTTAGTATATTCATGATCATGCCAGCAGGAAAAGCTTATGATCACTTGTGGTCCTAGGTTTCGTGTCCGCGTCTCAGGGTAGCTCGGGGCGTGACAGATCTGTTCCTACCTTTGCTACATGAACTTCCCAAGTATAGTTAGCAAAATTTCCAGACACTAAAATATGATTGATATCATCTTTTCCTATTATGTGGCAACAGTAGCAATCAACTGCATATTAGCCAAATTTTATTAAATTTTCATTTGTTGGTAACTTACCTCTCAAAGCTCTCCAAATAAAGAAAGATATTTTTGAAAGGGATGTTCTTATTCCAAACAAATTTATTAATAGGATCACTCAATTTTTTTTCCTAATCGCGTCCCAGGCAGTAACTACTCTAAACAGCCCATTTTCTTCCGGAATCCAGTTTGCTATGTCAGGTAACCCCTTCTCGTATTGGATATTGGTATTAAGAATAATAGGTACCAACAATGGAGGAATATGCTGTCTCACATCACTCTCTTTCCACTTACCAGATTCTAAAAAATAAGAGACATGAACATTGTTTAAACTCGACACATTGTCACAATACTTAGCTAGTGCTCCGTCTCCTATCCAATTATCCCACCAAAAACTACATGTGCCTGAATGAATATTCCAGCTAATATGTGTTTCCACTTCTTGTCGATTGCAAGTAAGATATATCCAAATAAATGATTCCCCCGTATCATATTTCTTCGCAACAGGATTAGCTCTTTGACAGTACTTTACTTTTAAAAATTGACCCCACAAAGACAATTTAGTTCTAAAATCCCACAATTTTTTATATGGAAAAGATGTGCAAATATCATTTAAAAGTCTTACCCCTATGCCTCGCTTAATAGTAGGATATGCCAAAGTTCCCCATGAAGCCCAATGATACTCCTTTCCTTCTTTATCACTACCCCAAAATAAATCAAGCAATGACTCTTTTAACCAATATTAGGGTTTAAAGAAAAAGGGACATCATCACAATACTATAATTTATACTACCAAGAAGCACCTCCACCATAAGTGGATCAAACCAACCAACCTATGACTACACAATAAGTAATTACTTCCACCACAAGTGGATAATCAATTCAAGAGATGGAGTACTTATAATTGAATACCTTCATTCTCAGCCTTCAATGGCATCCTTCAAATTTCACCCTAATTTCTTGATATTCATACATTTAATAGAATAATACAATATTACATCATGAATTATACAAGAACATACTAAACTACATCACCTCCAATCATTATTCAATTCTAGTTAAGGTTTAGGGTTAATAAAAAAGGAATATTTATGGGTCTTTAAAGAATTATATCAAAAACATAATTAATACTTAAATTCACACTTAAACATTCATATTCAATCATAATTAATACATTTTAGATCAAAGAAGACAAGTTTGAAAAAGACCCACAAATGGGATGAAAACCTAGAATTTGGGGAAGTTAGAAAACACATTTGAAAGGGCTCCTTGGTAATAGATTGTCAGTGATAGAGAAATATCATACCTTAGACTTAGGTTCCCCGTGAATTTTATGTGAAAATATCCCATCTTCAACACTTTGTTGAGCTCCATCCATGTTCTTCAATGGAGGTTTAACAGAGAAGATTTTTAGGAGGGAAAAAGAGTTGGGTCTTTTGATTTTGGTAATTTGAGAATAATGAGTTAAAATGGTATGTTAAAAAGTTTAAACTATCATATCTTATCTTATATTTATATATAACAGAATCCTCAACTCGGTTACATGGCGCCGCCACAAATAAGAATTCTCTTTATTTTAATATATTTCCTAAATTACCCCTTCCCTCCTCCTAAAAATCTACAATCAATCGGCATGTCTTATTGATCAGGAAACCCATTTTCTTTTTTCACAATTTTTTAATAAAAGCAAATGCGTCTCTTCGCAATGTTTTGTCTCCTATATTATGTGTTACGTCACTTCCCTCTCAGATGATACTGCATTTTTCTTTCTCCTATTCTAGAATTGTGCGTTGGACATATGTAGGTTTCCTTTTGTTCTTCCTTTGAGGGATTTTTCTAATTTCATACATGTTCGCTTAATTCTTTGTGTGATTTAATATATGGATTTTTTTTATTAACGATATTCCCTTCTTCTTTCAAATTTCCTTACTTCATTGTGTAATTTAACAGTCGATTTTGTTCCCTTTCTTGATCAATGTATTGAAGCTATTACTTTCTTCTGGCTATTTACCCACTCACTTTGCTCTAGATGTTAACAAAAACACTGAAATGCCCATGTTGATTTCGGTAGGTGTGCCTACTAATCGGATGTAACAACATTTCGGCTGCATATCATGGAGATAATTGCAACTTGTACATTGGAAGCACCAGAAAAGGTGTCTGAGATCTCTTTGGTCTACCAAATTATATGTGGAGACAAAGAAGCACCTATTATTTCCATGTCAATTATAGTGTACCCCTTTTCTCTTATAGCAGTTCGGGAATTTTGAAGGATAACGCAAAGGTGCGAGTGAAGAGGGGGGGGGGGGATTTCATCACTCACAACAAGGTCTTTCTGAGTTCAAGTTTGAAGATAAAATTACATCTCAATTTCGACATTTTCGTTTTGTCTCACTGATCGGTAAATAAAATGAAAAGAATGTGATGATCATCATTTACGAGTCTTAAAAATCATCTGTATATATATATGGTCTTCCAAATTTGAATTGGGCACAAAGTCTTAGGCTCAGCAAAAGTACTCACTTTCTTCATACCGGTTCTTAGGAGGCATCTATTCATTGTGATATCAAATGTTAATACTGCGAGGAAAGGATGCTTCAGATACTTCGATCAAGAGTCTTTGTCGAAAAAACTAATTGAGAATCTGATTTCTACTCCTTTGGATTTGTAATATATGTAGTCTTTTGTGAAAGGGGCCATTATCGATCCCTTTCTTCCCTAGGAATTGATCAATTTGATTGAATGTGTGGTAAAATTTTAGGGATCAAAGAATCAGAAACAATCACCGATCCTAAGATTTTACGTGAGATAGCACTATAGTCCTGGATCAAGTTTGTAGAGACTGTTGAGAAATTGCAAGGATGAATATGGTGCAGATCGGCCGACTATAGAATTTTTTTTGTGGAACTTGGAATATCCATCAAAACTTAAACGAAAGGACAAAAAAACAACTCCAGAGATCAGTTGGGTAACAAAAGTGTCTTGAGTACAGAATACAACATAGAGATTATGGCAGATCCTGATGGGGTTCAATAAGCAAAGTACTTTTCCTAATAATGAAATTTTTGAAAACAAAGACTCATGTACATATGTTAAGACAAAAATGCAGGTCCGTCTAATAAACTCTGCTCGTGGATTGTATATGTTTATTAAATTTTCTTTAAATTTTGTGTTATAACATATACCTGCATTTGTCCTATTAATTTTGAACATCGATTTTACAACACATTTTTCTAATTTCATTAAGGTTATTTACGTAATTCTTCACCAGCCACGTTGTTGCATGATAGAGCAATTCAAACATTTGTAATCGGGAAAACTCATAACCGCATAATTGAAGTGTTGTGTCTCTATTCATCATCAAAAATTCACAATTTCGCAATTTGATGTCATTATGGTATTGAGTTTTCACTTTTTTTTCTAATTTACGCTATCTCCAAGATCTAGTGGATTTTTTGTCAGTTTATGATGTTAATCCATCCTTTACGTTTCATTTTCATTTCTTTTGCGTAATTTTGAGAACTCTATTATTGAATATCCTTTTTCACTTTATTCCACATTATCTTAGATTCTTTAAATAGTGTTATCACTCTTCATAACCTTTAGGGATAGCTAATCTGATATCAAATGCTTAGCATTTTTCCGCAACACAGTTTCAATCTCGATTTTTGTATGATATACTTGGTTGTTTTTTACCAAGCTTTTATATGTCTCATTGGGATGTAGAATATTT
Source organism: Solanum pennellii (assembly GCF_001406875.1). Lineage (NCBI taxonomy): Eukaryota > Viridiplantae > Streptophyta > Magnoliopsida > Solanales > Solanaceae > Solanum > Solanum pennellii. Next base: position 77,939,944 of record NC_028637.1, on the reverse strand, counting down.
TTTGAGATGAAATTTTTGCTTCATGCCAAGTAAATCTTTCTAATTGATCACATTTGTCGCACTTCTACTTGTACACTATCTTTGCTTTTCTCGCAAGTGCAGCCACCCAACATTTGAAAGATTCAAAATTTTATATTAAGAAATAGACAACTGGTAAAGATTTAGCTCAAATTCACATTGCACGTCTATAAGTGTTTTTCAAGGAAATGAAAAACAACTTTTTTGGGGCTGTATAAGTTGTGACATTATGTTTTGGAAAACTTATGTTGTATGAATTATCAAAGAACTTAGGCTATATCTCTTGGCAAATCTTAGATTCCAGTGACAATGTGAAGAATGAGGATTACTAAAAGAACATTGCGCTCTACAATTATCAATTAAGATTTTCATTCATTTTTTTGTTGCATCAATTAATTAATATCCGGCTAATTCAAATTAACCAACAGTGATGATTTTCAGAAACATTCACGTATGTCATGAAGTTCTAGGGAACAAGCAGAGTGTTTGACGTGAACTTCTATATTTAATATGTTATTACTCAAAATTATGTCTTAGAATATTCGGTTGTGAACAATTCCATTTAGCTGTCACCTACTGCTTGGTTGATAATTGCATTATTTCTTTGTACATGCATACGATAATTAGAACAACAACTATGGTTTATTTCAAAAAAATTTGGGGCAGTTGATATGAAACATAAACAATAGTAATGATTATGAGAAAATTAAGAAAAATATTTATGATACTAAAAATTTTAGGAAAATGAAAAAAAAATTATAATACTAATAATTTTAGGGACATTTTCAATATATCCATGATACGACATGCTATTAAAAAATAGATTGAAGGAGGTTCATAAGAAAGGAGCCGAAGGATCTCCATTTCAATTAGGTTAATCTTGTATGGACCTGATGATACACTATACTTGAGAGAGTTGTTGTTCAAGTGTTTTTTGTCTCTTCTTTAACGTCTGTTGTTCTTTAATATTTGTTGGATTTTAGAAAATTTCATTACTTCTGATCAACTATTTCAATGGAGATTTTCTTATATTTTTTTCTTATAATTAAAATATATCTACGGCTCATAATTTTTGTACAACAAAAATGAAAATTAAAAAAATCCAGTACTTTAAGGTAGTGTATGTATACAAGATACGTACCCTAGGCCCTCCTACGAAGCTCCACAACATGCCAAAATAAAAGATGTAACTTTTATGAAAAATTATAGTTTTTACGAAGAATAGCGGGTTTTATGAAGAGTTGTGACTTTTATGAAAAGTTGTGACTTTTATGAAAAATTGTGACTTTATGAGATGTTGTGACTTAAATGAATAGTTGCAACTTTTATGAAAAGTTGGGACTTTGATAAAAGATAGTGACCTTTATGAAGGGCTGAAAATTTTTCAAATAGTTGTAAATATTTCCGATAAGATACTACAAACATTTGCTCACTTTACCCTTTGTTGTCTATAAATAGAGGAATTCTCTCTCATTTAAAACATCAAAACTTCTTCTTCTTCTTCTTCACAAATAAATATTTGGGTAGTTTACTAATGTTGAGTGAATCACTCGCACCATTGTTTATATTACAAATTCTGTTATGTGTTTTTGCAGTCAATTATGCTTAGGTTATTAAGAATAAATGATAAAATGTTATAATTTCCATTTTCCTTTACATTATTAATGTTTGTTACTGCATAATTTTGCATATAACATAATATAGTATTTTAATTGTAAGGACTGATAGGTTTTAAATATTAAATTCTCGCAAAGCGTGAGTAATTTTACTAGTATTTATATAAAAGAGAACCTTAGGCATGCCTACATGGTGACACCATAAGCAAGGATATCCTTTTAAATTTATTTATTTTTCAAAACTAGCCTCCTTCTTCCATGAAATAATGTGACTTGAATGAAAAGTATCCGCATTTATCAAAAGTTGTTAATTTTATGAAAATAAGTGACCTTAATGAAGAGTTGTGACTTTTATGAAAAGTTGTGAATTTTAAAAAAATTTATAACTTTAATGAAGAGTTGTGACTTAATGAAAAGTTGTGACTTTTATGAAATATTTTGAACTTTTTGAAGGGTTGCAACTTCTCTAAACATTTATAACCTATTTAATAAGACACAATAAATATTTGTTCACACTACCCTTTATTGTCTATAAAATAGAGGGATTTCCTCTCATTTTAAAATAACAATGATTCTGATCTCCTTCTACTATTTCGACTAACAAGAATTCCCTTTTAATTTATTTATTTCCAAAACTATCCTTCCTTTTTCATGAAAAGTTGTGACTTTTATAACGAGTTGTGACTTTAAAATCAAATGTTGTACTTTTCTAAAAAGAGGTGACTTTTATTAAGTGTTGCGACTTTTATGTAAAATTGTGACTTTTATGAAAGGTTATAAACTTTTCGAAGGTTGTAAGTTTTCCAAAGAGATTTGAACTTTACGATGAAGAAAAATAAGCATTTATGCAAATAACCATTTGTTTTCTATAAATAGAGGAATTTCATGCCACTTTTATTTGTTGTTTTTTCCCGTTATAGGGTAGTAGAATTCAAATACGCTAATTAAGTTTATTATGAAGTTTTGTTTCATCCCCCAAAGTTTTCAGCCTTTTATTTGATGGAGCTTAATATTTACTATAAATCATAGTGATACATGTAATTATGAAAATTCATTTTACTATTTTGGTGACTTTTTTTTAACTATGTTAAAAGTTTCAGTAAAGATGATTGAAATTTGATCTTCTCTTTTGTCCTTTTCTACAGGTTTTTCCATATAATAAAAGAAAATTTATTTTGATTGCAATGAGACATTACTACTAGTGTACCTTTCATTCCACAACTCATAATGTTGTTGAAATGGTTGAATTCATTACATTTGGTAATTTTAGTAAACAAAACTTTCATTTCTACCACTATTATCTACAGTTTTTTTTTGGTTATAAGGGAGCAAAATTCAAATACATTAATTAAACTTACTGTGAAATGTGTTTCATTCCTCATATTTCATGAAGCTTAATTTTTGCCGTAAATCATAGTGATTCATGCATCTATTGCAATTTCTATTTGCTATTTTGGTGACTTTTTTTTTTATGTCTATTAAAATTCCTGTGAGGAAGATTGAAAATTTATCTTTTCTTTTGTCCCTTTCTACAGTTTTTTTCATATAGTTTTTGGGGAAATTGCTTGTGGGTTATGCTATATTTGATTGCACACAACAATAAATATGTGATAACTAATACGGAACCAATGATGAAGTTTATTAAAAGAACCAAACATATTGCTCTGTTGTTTACCATAATTAGTATATTGTTTTTATTGTCTTTTCTAAGGTACAAACAATTCGTATGTTATAACAATCTTCCTAGAGTATTAGTATAGACACAACTAACCCACTTCTTTTGTCGCAAATTAAGTAATTTGTCTTATTTTTCCGTCTTTTGTCTTTGGACATAATAAAATATCAAAAAAATTTGAATGTAACAATTGTCCAAAATAAACTATAACAAAAATAATTTTTAATCGATAAAAACTATGTGTATTAATGAAGAGTGCTAGAGCCTTAACCGATATTTATTAATTATCATTAGATTCAATGTTGCTCTAAACTTTAGGGGCATTTACAAAGAGTACCAATTGTCTCTTAAAATACATATTTAGCGTCAATTAAGTCATCAATTGTCGTTAAAGATCATTTTTACTGTAGTGACAACTCTTTGTTTTGATAAAGTTTTTTGTTTTTTGATAAAGAAGTAACAACTCTTTCTTTTGGGTTATTTCAATTATATTTTTGAACAGTAAACTTGGATACAATAGACTATGTTTTTGAAAAAAATGTTAAGCAACATGTCTTTTTTCCTTTATTTCTAGGAAAGTGAGGTTGTCTTTATTATGATTTGTGGATATTTGTGAGTTCAACTGCTCAAAAAATATGTCGTGAGATTTTAATATGTTATGTGTCAAAATTATTGTTTAGAATATACAACTATGAACAGTTTCATTCAAATTCACCTACTGCTTGGTTGATAAATGCATTAATTATTTGTAACTGCATGCTATAACCATAACAATCACTATGGTTCAATTCCAAATAAGTTGGGGCCGGTGATATGAAACCTATGCAATATTAATGACTATTCTGATACACGAGAAAAACATATATGATACTAACAATTTTAGGGTTAGTTTTTAAAATATACATGATATGTCTTACTACAATAAACAGATTGATGGAAGTTCATAAGAAAGGAGTTGAAGGTCTTCCATTTGAGTTTAGTTAAATATGTTCTTGTATGGTCGTGATGTTCCATGTTATGTGTGAGTATTGTTTTTCGAGGATTTTTGGCCTCTTCTTTAATGTCTGATTTTGTTATGTATAAATTTTTGGCATTAAACAAATTTCATTACTTCTGGCCAACTATTTCTATGGAGATTTTCGTAGACATCTATCTTATACTTAAAATCTTTGTATTACTCCTAATTTTTCTATTTTTGTAGTTTTAGTGCAGTTTTATTCCATATTTTTCTATTTAAATTCGGATTCTACTGTTTTGTTACGAGTAGTCTGTTTTGGTGCATTTTCGTCAGTTCTTTTATGATTGTTTTGATGCAACTTTTGGTGAGTTTTTGTCTAGTTATTGTCATTTCAATGCAAGTTTTATCCTTCTATACCTTTCTAATGTAAATTACTATTGTTTAGCAATCAAATCCATTATATCAAAATGAATATACAAAGATTAAAATATTTCAAAATTGTACATCTTCCATCAAGTGAAAACCATTAAGATTCTATCATATTATATTATGTAAAATTATTTTTTTATGGACAGTAAAATATTATTTCACCAATATTATTTTGAGTAAAATATTGCAATGCCTATAGCATATAACAATAGCTCTATAACAGAATGTATAGAACTTAAATAAAGTGGAGGGTGTTTCTGTATACAAATAATAATTTTTAGAAACTATGCAATACCTATTATATTTAATACAACAAAGCAAACAATCAATAAGAAATAATGTCAGGATAGCAAATCCCATAATAAACAGTCTCAATATAATTTATCTCATCGTAACTTGTTTCCAAACCAAACGACCTCATATAACTTCTTCTTAGGAGTACTTTAGTTAGGTCCCCTTCCCGTTTTGGGAATCGTGTGGGTTTTCAAGCTTTGTGAGGTTTGCTCTTGTTATACTGGTAATTTTAACAAATTCCCTATCCTTTGTTTACACTTGGATCCTTGGATGAATATTATCTCCATAGGATGGTGTAACACCCCTGAAACTTTTTAACAAAGATAGGAACCATCCTTCATTGTGAGTAGAATTGTACCTTGGAATTTAAAATTTCATGAGCTTTAAGGTTACTAGATGTCACACCTTGAGATCCAAGAATAAAAAAAGAGAAAATCATTCAAGTCATCCTAAGTTCTTTTATGTATTAGGTCAACTTCAAATGACCATAACTCTCATTATCGGATTATTTGGTAGGCTCCACCGTATTAACTGAAATTTCTTTATATTATCTTTCCAATGTAACCAAGTTTGCTATGTTTGGACTTTGAATGAGTGAGAAATTCTCTTTCGAAGTCACGTTTCCAATTAACGAAAGTAACCACAAAATAGTGAGGGATATATTCGTCTTTTCCTAACCCATCATATTTCATTAGTTTTTAGAAAGGTTTTAGGGGTCTAATCTTATTAGCTTCAGTTTTATAATCCTAATATATAACTAGGGATTTAGTTGAGAGTTCAAGAAGAGAAAAGAAGAAAAAAGAGGAGAAAAGAGGGGAGGATCAAAGTGTTCGTCGAGATTCTTGCATTTTGTTGCGAATTTTCGCAATGGAATAAATCCGTAAAAGGTGTGTAAGGTTCCAGAGTGTTGAGTTCGTTGACCCACATGATAATCATGTTATTTTCAATTCAAATTTCATTCTTGAAGTTGAAAGATTAGAGTTCTTGATGAGTTCTTGACAAGTGTTCTTCAAGTTCATTCGAAATATTATTTTGTTGGGGTTTCAATGATTTTTTGAGAGTAAAGTGAGTGTTTTGAGGGATGTATTGAGTATACTAGAGTGTACATATGTTGTGTAATCTAATCCACATGATTTGGCAAGAAATCGTTCGATTCTAGGTGAGTTAGGATGAGAAAACGAGAAAAAAAATTCGTCGGGTTTTCTGGGTTGGGGAATGGAATTCCACGCCAGCCAGTGTGCTCAAAATTATGTAATGTAATTTAGGGGCTAGCTCCCCACACCTCTAAGTGCGCCAGGGTTGCTTCCCGTTCTAGTTTGCAATCAGTTACTAAATACCTAGAATCATTCAAAACATGAATCCTAACCCTTGAATCCATAATTCAAATTCAAGGTAGTGTAAAGAGGTATATCTTGAGAGTTATATCAAAAATTTGAGAAAGTCCCTTTGAGTCTTTTTTAAGATTCTTCTATACATTTTAATAAATTGTTTCAAGTCTCGAGTAAGTGAGAACAATTTATTCATGAGTCTACACTATAACGTATAACCTATATCCTTCGTATCATGAATCATAATCTTGAATTAATAGTTCACATTTAGGAGAGAGTCAAGAGTAGTGTCCAAGAAAGTATTTGAGTTCAATTCTAAATCCATTGAAATCAATTATCTATGTGAGGTTTGTTTTGAGGAAGTAAGTATGAGAATTAGAAAATTTATATACTCGAGTTCCATATTGTTATGTTAACCGTTGAGTCGAGTTGTTCATGCCCATAAATTCTGCATGGTCTCCATTGATTGAGTATAAGTGATAGGAGTAGTATCTTCAAGGTCTATGTCCTTAGTATCGAGCTCTTAACCTTTTTGGTAGTATATTCCTAATCATGGGACTATTACATGTTACCCATGAAGTCCTTGAGTTGAGTAGTTCACACCAATAATATAGCATGAACCCTATAAGTCGAGTAGTCTTGAGATGTGAAGTATATTTGAGTCCTTGAGTTGATTCATCCATGCCATAATTCTGTATCAACACTCTGATTCAAGCATTCTTGAAGTGAGTATTATTATTGAAGTTCTTGAGTTATGAGTTGTTAAGTCTTGAGTATTGAGTTGTTGTTACAGTTATTGCAAACTTTGAATTCTATAGTTCAAGTCCATTATTCGTCATGAACTTTTTTTCTAGAAGAATTTTACAATATTTTAAAACTTGATTTAAGACTTGAGCATTGAGTTGAATAAGAGAAAAGAGTAAAGTTCTTGATTTCATATATATACAAGAGAGGACACACCGATTTCCGAGAGAGCTTTTAAGTTGGTGTTTTAGTAATAATCTCAAACCATAAAAGAGTTACGTTTTCAAACATATGATGTTGAATGCCTTGAATTGGACCCGTTACAAACAGAAAGGACGGGGGTCTCGCTGCCCGGTCAGCGAGTCGGGGGGTCCAGGGGGGCGACGCGCCCCCTGGCCTGGGGGTCCGGGGGGGCGGAGACGCCCCCGGCCCGACGGTATACAATGTTGTTGTATTGGGCCCTTAATTATCTGTCAATTCTGTATGTTGGGCCCAAGCCTGTTAGGGCATAGCTTAGCACTATATACAGACGCTATGGCAAACCCTATTCTGTAATTCTGTTCTTGCCTCTCCTTAATAAAACTGCTCTCCCTCTTCCCGTGGACGTAGCCAATTTATTGGTGAACCACGTAAATCTGTTGTCTTGTTTTTAGCGTTTATATTTTCTCGTATTATCTCGAATTCCGCATAACATATGAGTTGAGTATATTTTTTGGAGTAGTATTGAAAACGATATGGGGAAGAGTTTAGATAACTGAAGTCTCTATTAATCATGTCACCAACTTCGGTAAAAATGGTGAAACTTTTTTAGATAATTCATTGAAGCTTTTAGCATAGACTAGCGGATCCACTTAGTTAAGACATTGTATATCCCAACAAATTATAGGATAGCTCTGCTAGCGAGGGCGAGATACTGTATCATCACATAATTTATAGTGATGTTTTTTGGATAGAGAAACTCCCATGGAGTTGTATTATATTTTATTATATACAAATGCAATTGTTATTGTATCCTTCACTACATTGAGTTCCTATTAATCGTTTTAATTTTTTCCGTATATTTCATCTTTTATTGTTGCTTTATCTTAAGAGTATCCAAAGTTGAGTATCTTTAATTGAGCTATGTTTTAGTGAGCTGAGAACCTTATTAGTGAGTTGGGTATCTTATGTTTGAGTACTTATGAGTTGAGTAAGTTTGAGTAGTTTTGAGTATCCTTAAGTATATCTTTCAGTTCAATATCATACCTTTGAGTTGAGTATCATACCTTTGAGTTGAGTATCATATTCTAGAGTTGAGTATCTTATTCTTGAGTTGAGCTTAGTTGAGTGATTTAGGAGGATTTAAGTATATTTCCTTTTTATGATGTTCGAGCTTATGTTAATGTTTTAGAATTCCGCTTACATGCTCATACATTCCTTGTATCGAGCCATTTGACCTACATCGTTTCATGATGCAGATACAGGTACTCAAGATCATCAATAGGTACTTCGTTGATACCACATGAAATTTGAGTTAGTTATGGTGAGGCTACTTTCTTCCAGAGCGTTCCACTTGTACATCCGGATATATCAGTTTTTAGGATGTCATGGGTTTTGTCTCGACTTCAATCTTCGTCAGTTAGAGTCTTCATAGATAGACAATAGAGTTTAAGAAGTTTGTTTCATTATCCTATGAAATTCTTTAAACACTTAATTGCCTATTGTTGGCTAAATAAATATTTAATTTATATTCAGAGTAATTTATTTGAGTTAAAGTTTTGTATTTGAGTTTCATAAAATTTATTCATTTTTTAAGATTTATATGCTTGAGTAAGTTTTCCTCTTATAGTCATCTAGGATGAAGGTTTGCTTGGGGAAAAGAATGGTTCTCGAGTGTCACCACGTCCAGGGTGTACACTCGGACCGTGACAAACTTGGTATCATAGAATAGATTTAAAGTTTCTTAGGGTGTGTAGAAATCCATGTCAGTAGGGTCTTGCTTATGGTTTATAGGGCACAACCTTATAAACGAGGGACTACAAACATCTAAGAAAAGTTTCCCTTCTTCCATACTCTTAATCATGCAATGGAGCTATGCTATAGAGATTTATTCGTACTCATGTGATTCTCATAATCATTCAACTAGACCTTAAACTAGAGGCGGTTGAACAAAAAAGTTTTTCCTTTATGGGTGAGCTGCTCTAAGCAAAAATCTTGAGGAAGTCATGAGACTACAAATGGGATAAACAGAAGCATGTGAGGGAGTTAAGCCTTGAATTTTAGTGGAAACCACCCATAATTATATGAATCGTGCTTTTGAGAAAAAAAAGAGTTTTTCTATTTTCTTTAAACATTGTTTCAGCTAAGATCCTTATGAGGATGTATGATTAGAGTTTGGGTAGTATTTTTGCTCGAAAAGGGTAACATGAGTTGCGAGATCATGAGCAGTAGTAGTGAGAGGGGTCAAAGTTAGAGGAATGTATGTAGATGTTGAATAATCTAAGAAAAGGTATAGTTATGGGGAAAATTATGTTATTGCAACTGTATACCCAATCAATTATAAGTAACGAGTTCTTTTATGAGTAAAAAGAAAAGAAAAATAATGTTCTAGAGAGTTCTTGATAGAAGATTGAGAAATAGTTACTAGTCAAGATAATTTAGAAATTACAACTCATAAGGTACTGCAATCTGGTTCCTTTTGGCCCTCCTTATTCAAAGATTCTATTTCTTTTGTGAAGGGTTACGATAAATGCCAAAGGGTGGGTACTATTTAAAGAAGAGACGAGATGCCTCTAAGTAACATTTAGTAGGTAGAAATCATTGATGTGTGGGGTATTGACCTCATGGTCCCTTCCCACCATCTAGTGGAAACCAATACATTCTTGTGGCTGTGGATTATGTTAGCAAATTGGTTGAGGCGGTCTCTTTTTATTCCAATGACTCAAGGGTGGTGATAAAGTTCATCAAGAAGCACATCTTCACTCGTTTTGGCAATGCAAGGCAATTATTAGTGATGGAGGTAAGCATTTCATTAACCATCTTGTTAAGTATCTTCTTGATAAGTATAGTATTCGTCATAAGGTTTCTACAATTGACACTGCTTAAACGAGTTTCTCAGTGGAGGTGTCGAATAGAGTGGTGAAGCAAATTTCGCAGAAAATGGTTAATGCGCAAAGGAAAGATTGGTCAGAAAAAATAGATAATGCGTTGTGGGCATATAGGACTGTGTATAAGACACTAATAGGTACTTCTCCTTATCACATAATGTTTGGGAAAGTGTGTCACATTCTGTTGGAATTTGAACATCAAGCATATTAGGCAATGAAGAAGTTTAATTTGGACCCCGAGCATTTAAAAAGAGTGTGAATCAGTTGTATGAACTTGAGGAGTTTAAGCTCCACATGTATGAGAATGCCAAGATATACAAAGAAAATATGAAGAGGGGGCATGAAAAGCACATAGTACCTCGTACCCTAAATATTGGAGATAAGGTACTTCTCTTTAACTCTAGACTAAGGTTATTCCTCGAAAAACTAAGGTCGGAGTGGAGTGGTCCGAATGACACAACATCGGGTTTTTGAACTTAAAGGTAAGACTAGTGTCACGTTCTTGGTCAATGGGCAAAGGATGAAACACTATTTTTGTGTAGAATAAGATCGTGATAGAGAGTCTCTAGAGATGAATGATGAATGATCCAAGGTGCGTCGTGCTGCGACGTTAAATCAAGCTCCACATGGGAGGAAATCTATGAACAAATATGTAATACATAGGTAGTTTGTTTTTCAATTCTTGAAATTTTTGTTAGTATCTTAGTTTCAAATTTTAGAATATTAGTTAGTTTTACCTTGTACTAGTGAAGAAGAAGTTACATGTAGTCAGGCGCACTGACAGGAACGCCGCGCATAGCTACAAACTTCATACACGAGTTAAAGGAGTGCTGAGAGGCACGTCGCCCAACGTATAGAATTTCTACAATTTCGGGATGTTAAAATTTAAAGCTTAGATGGCTAGTGCAAAGGCATGAAAAAAAATAAAGGACAAATATGGGCAACAAAGCGGGGTACATAGTCGAAGCCAGTTCAGTAATCCAACCAAGGGTTTGGGTTGTGTCCCAAGGGAGTGGTAGTGAAAGTAGTAGCTACTTAGAATTCTGTTCTAAATAGTTATAGTTTAAGCCATTTTCGAATATTAAAACTAATTAAATTCAGTTTATGACACCAAAGTGTCAGTCATAAAGATTTGTTTGGCACAAGTAGTAGAATGCAATAAAATAAATGAGAAACAAGTATGAGAGAGAGTTCTTGGGGTCTGATCGCTATATGTGAAGATAAAAGTGGTGGGTAAGCAAGACAATGATGACTAGGCTAAGATTTAGGGTAAAGCAAGTTTCCTTTCGGGTAACTTACCCCATATCAAATGGGTTTCTGTAATGCACCCACTCGTCTAAACTATCCTGCGTACGCCTTATCCATACTGGCTATTTGGACGGGAGTGCTTGTATATGGTACTAGGGCTGACCCTCTCGGGCTGAACCTCATGTCAACACACTCCTTAGGACATCATTCTAGTGGTCTTAGTTTCACAACCTCTCTCTCTCTCGAGCAAGACGAAACACATGGGTGGTTTTGCATTTGTAACTACAAACCCATTAGTTTAAACCACAACCACTAGGTCATTAAAATGCAATCTAAGCTATATGAAAACAAGACACAACAATTTAATCAACCCATAATTGTTTAAATCACACCTAAGAATGGGGTTTTTTGCTACACATCAAGCAATAATCAAATATACTTAAAATGACAAAGGAATCAAGTGGGTATAAGAAATAATACCTTAAAGTAGCTAAGGAAGGTTAATGGAGAAGTCCCACTTCAAAAACATGAAGAAAGCTTCTTTCTTCAAGCTTCCACAAAAACCCTCTCCAAATTTGAGAGAAAACTTAAGAACAAAGTGTCTAAAATAAATATACAGTGTAATTACTTGACTCTCTAATATTCTATTTTCAAATAATAAAAGATTTCAATATTTATAAACTTCAAAATGGTGCTGGAGAACCTTTTCGGGGCAGTTAGTTGTGATTTGCCAAGTGATTCGGTGAAATCGCCCTTCGTTCAGTTTGTCGCCGTTTGTATGATGCCTTCTTTATCTAAATATTCTGCATCGATGGGCGGTTATCCTCTTCTTTGCGGAACTGATCGGTGAAGCGCTGAATACTCCTTTCGTTGCCTTTAAATCCATTTCCCTTAGGTCTCACTTGCTGTAATAGAAGGTGGAACTTCGCTATATGGCGGATCGCCAAGTGTGCTTGATAATGCGCACCTTTGCATCTTCGGCTCTTTTTCTCCATTCTATTTCCATTTTGCGCATGTGTCAATGCTCCTACCAGATCTCAAATACCCAAAACTTAGGAATTTTTATCATATATCGAGATAACATAAACAATTGAGGACAGTATTTGCATTAAACTAAGGCCTTAGATGAGTCCAATTTGAGCAGTCATCAACACCCCCAACTTAAACTTTTGTTTGTCCTCAAGTAAAACTCAAGTTCAGTCGTTCAAATAGGATGTCTCAAATAGAACTACACAAGACTCAATCATTAATATACACAACAAGAATCAAACTAATCATGCATAACTCAATTGTATACTCAAAGATTCAAGGTTTACACACCTTTATTAAAGATTATCGAGCTCATAATACTCTCTACAAATGCAAGTTTAAGCTCAAGAAAAGTATCTACATGCCCTTACACAAAGAATGATTTCATTTTCACACAGATAGATTTATCAACATAGGATCAAGAATCTGATGCAACACACATATTCATAAAGAGGAACACAATGCATATTTTCAGCCATAGGTTTGCCCTTATTTTCTAATTGACATTCGGTTTGGTTCACTCAAGATCAAAAAGGTCTTTCTATGTCTTGTAATGGGGGTTGAGTGCAAAGGTATGTTCATTTTTAGTCGATGGCGTTTTTCCCCAATGAAATGTGACTTTCTCAAAACATCCTATTTCTTCCTTCATCAATCCTTATTCAAGTGCCTTTATGTCATCTTTTTATTCTTCTCCATAGGTTGTTGGAAATCCAATTCTTTTTGTGCTTTTATTCCACAACCTTCTTTTTCATTCTTTTTTTTTATTTTTGTTATATATACGGAGGGTTTCAATTTCTCTGCAATACCATAGGTTTGCGAGACTTTTCTTGCATTTATCCTTTCCCTTCTTACAACACCCCCAACTTAAGCTTCTGGCCTATGTTGCCTATTCCCTTATATCACATCTCAAGAGGATTATACGTGACGGATAGAGTAAGGTCTGGGTTTCTTCAAGGTTTTTCCAAAGAATTTGTAAGTCTCAAAGGGTGTTCAAGAGAGTTCCACACGCACACGGGTAGTCAACGAAAGAGGTATAAGTCAAAGTTGGCTTACAATTTTGAATGTTGCCTAAGATCATATCAAGAGGACACCTTTCTAAATAAATCAGACTAACGGGGTAAATTCTAGGTGCATTAATTGAAGATTCAAAGTAAGCTCATCATACAAGGAATCGTCACATAAGTCAAACAAGGCAACACACTTTCTCTAGTGTGCAACGGTTAATGCAAAAGAATCAATTTGATAATTGGCTAATCAAAACGAGATGCTAAGAGATTTCATATTTTCTATGTAACTTTATTCTTTATCGTTTTACCCTCACGTTCATGTTTGTTCGAATGTGAGAACTTTTCAAGTCATTGGTATTGATCAAAACCGAGACTTATACTTGTACAAGAACAACCACTTCCAACACAGGTGGCACAATTTTAAAAATTAAAACTTTTTCGGAAGGGTCAAAATTATTATGAAATTAGGGCCCCAAAAGAGAGCTATCAGCTCAAATAATCCACAAAAAGAAAATACAACTTTTTAGAATAGACAACCCATATAAATCTAAAAAAACAATTTCAAAAAGTATTCAGGATAAAAATACTAGTCAAAGCAAGTAAATCAACGTAGGCCGCACCCCACCACAGTTAAGAGAATTTGGCCTCAAATGTGTACATCTGTAATTTACATGTTCAAATTAAATAAAATAGAAAGGGAGATTGAGAAATTTCTTGTTTATGCTGTCCTATCAGGTGACTTCATCTCTATACTGTCATTTCCCTTATGTTGCATTCATCTGTCATATGAGTTCATTCTTTTTAGAGGGGGGATCTTCTTTTTGCAGTAGTTGCTCAAGAGTTGACTAGTTCGGTGCTGATGTGATTCGTTCTTATAGCACAACTTTATAACTACAATACTTAATGGATGAGGGTGTGTTTATGGCTATATGTGCAGATATGCCAATTTTGGCATGTTAGTTTGAGAGCTTTCTTAAGATTATGGGACGTTCAATAGGTGACCATAGTAAAGATCACCAATATATCTGGCACTTCGCCAATGGGTGTACCTCTCCGCCAAATAAATCAAAATCTTCAGGTCATGCAAAAGTCCTAACGACGGTCTCCATCGTTATTGCCAACACTATTGGTGATTTGCCAATAAATTCTCCAACTCACCAAGTTTTACAGGTTCCTACTTGGGGAATATTTAAGATCAGTTGGCTACAAGAATTTGGTGCGTCGAGTGGCTTAGCGATTCGCCAACTGAACATATTAAGCATCCCCTGCAATTCCTTAAGGCCACCTTCCGCACTTCAACCTGTAACACTTTCATCATTATTATTTTTTTTATACTAAAATAAAAGATAACAAAGGTTTTTGGGTTGTCTCTCTAACAGAGCCTTAGTTAACGTTGTAGAACGACACAAATCGTTGGTTACCCTTAATCCTCGGAGTCACCCATGGTGTAGTTGGGTGAATCCTCGATGAATGGTGGGCATTGTCTTGTCATTAAGTCATCTATTTGTACATCTTGTTTCTAAATTGTCAGGGAGATTGTGGTGGTTATCTCTTCCCCCTCTTGTGTAAACGTCAACGGGTGATATGTGTGATATTCATAATGGTCATCCATTGTTGTTTCTCTTTTGTAGAAAGAAAATAACAAAGAAAAACTAGAATTAAGGTTAGTAAACCTACATTTTAAAGAACTATAAACTCTAAATAACTACATTTTCACGTGACACCACTCCCCTATAGCGACGCCATGTTGATTCTTTGTTTTTTTTTATTTCATCTAGTGAGCAAAGACAATAGCTTAAGTCTGACTATCTACAAATCTAAGATAGTTTAGTAACACAACAAAGGGTTTGGGTCGTGTCCCAAGGGAGTGGTAGTGAAACTAGTAGCTACTTAGAATTCCGTTCTAAATAGTGATAGTTTAAGTCATTTTCAAATATTAAAACAAATCAAATTCACTTTGTGACACAAAGTGCAAATATCAAGATTTGTTTGGGACAAGTTGTAGAATGCAATAAAACAAATGAGAAATACATACGGTAGAGAGTTCTTGGGGTGTGATCGCCATATATGAAGACAAAAGTTGTGGATACATGCTTTCTATAGCTAATTTTGCAAGACAATGGTGACTAGACTAAAGTTTAGGTGAAACCAAGTTTCCTCTTGGGCAACTTACCCCATACCAAATAGGTTCCTATCTTACATCACTTGTATAAACTATTCAGCCTACGCCTTATTCACACTCTTTCTTTCGACGGGAGGGCTTGGATATGGGACTAGGGATGAACATCATGTGGACCCACTTCTTAGGAGATTATTCTAGTGTTCTTAGTTTCACGACTTCTCTCTCGAGAAATCCAAAAAAATGGGTGGTATTGTATTTGCAACTACACACCATCAGATTAAACCACAATAACTAGGGGAAATCACCGTTAAAATGCTATCTAAGCTAAAAGCAAAAAAAACTCAACAAATTAATCAACCCATAATTGCTAAATCACACCCCAAGAATGGGTTTTTTTAGCCACACATCAAGCAATAATCAAATATACTTAAAATGATAGAGGAATCCAGTTAGTATAAGAGATTAAACTAAAAGTAGAAAAGGAAGGTAAATGGAGAAGACCCACTTCCAAAATTGGAAGAAGAGCTTCTATTTTCAAGCTTCCACAAAAATCCTCTACAAACATGAGAGAAAACTTAAGAATAAAGTTTTCACAATAAAATATCTAGTGTAATTGTTACACTCTATAATTTACTTTTTTCTAAAAAATAAAAGAGTTCAATATTTATAGACTTCGGAATTGTTCTAGAAAATCTTTTTGGCGTAGTTAGTCATGATTTGTCGAGTGATTCAGCAAATCGCCCTTAGTTCAGTTTGTTGCCGCTTGCACAATTTGTTCCTTGTCTCTGTGTTCTTGATCGATGGGTTGTAATCTTCTGCTTTGTGGAAGTTATCCGCTAAGTACACACTACTCCTTTTCGTCGCCTTTTGATCAAATTCCTTCAAGGATCACTTGTTGTAACAGTACGCAATACTTCGCTATACAGTGGATCATCAAATGTGCTTGGAAATGCACACCTTTGCATCTTCAACTCTTTTTCTCTATTTTCCTTCGGTTTTGCACCTAAGTGTCCATTCTCCTACCAGATCCTCAAATACCTGAAACTTAGGATTTTTGTCAAATATCGAGATAAAATAAATAGTCGAGGACACTATTTGCATTAAAATAATGGTAAAATAATAACACGTGCATTAGAGAGGTGTAGTCACTAAAATTACTTCCAAATATTCCCTCACTTACCTTAAGCCGACAGTAAAACCAAATACTTTTTTCTTCCTATACTAATAATTTTAGGGTTAGTTTTTAAAATATACATGACACGTCATACTACAATAAACAGATTGATGAAGGTTTATAAGAAAGGAGTTGAAGGTCTTCAATTTGAGTTTAGTAAAATATGTTCTTGTATGGTCGTGATGTTCCATGTTATGTGTGAGTATTGTTTTTCGAGGATTTTTGGCCTCTTCTTTAATGTCTGATTTTGTTATGTATACATTTTTGGCATTAAACAAATTTCATTACTTCTGGCAAACTATATCTATGGAGATTTCGTAGACATCTATCTTATACATAAAATCTTTGTATTACTCCTAATTATTCTGTTTTTTTTAGTTTTAGTGCAGTTTTATTCCATATTTTTCTATTTAAATTCAGATTCTACTGTTTTGTTACTTTTATTTAGTGCATAATTATTAGTAGATAAATAACAAATCAGAAACTCCTGAGAAGGTTAATATTTAACTTTAGATGTAGAAATAAGTGAATATAAATTGATCATAAGTCCCTTGGGAATGATAACCCGTTTATTAAAGATTTTATATTACTTGTGCGACCACGTACACTTGCTTTTGTTTTGGGGAGAAACAACGTTCATCAAGATTCTTGCGTTTTGTTGGGGATTTTTACCACGATTTTATTGCCTAAGAGATATCAAAATCCACAAGCCCTATTTCTCGAAATATTCAACTCACTCTCACAAAAGAAATTCTTAATTTCCTCAACATACCATAAGCTTGCCAATAGTGTATTCTTACTTTCGCATTCTCAAGGAATTAAGATGACTGTCACTTGGTTTTACTGTCGGCTTAAGGTAAGTAAGGGAATATTTGGAAGTAATTTTAGTGACTACACCTCCCTTATGCACGTGTTATTATTTTTCCAACAACTTTATTCAAAGTCATTTACTGTTTTGTTACTTTTATTTAGTGCATAATTATTAGTAGATAAATAACAAATCAGAAACTCCTGAGAAGGTTAATATTTAATTTTAGATGTAGAAATAAGTGAATATAAATTGATCATAAGTCCCTTGGGAATGATAACCCATTTATTAAAGATTCTATATTACTTGTGCGACCACGTACACTTGCTTTTGTTTTGGGGAGCAACAACGTTCATCGAGATTCTTGCGTTTTGTTGGGGATTTTTACCATGATTTTATTGCCTGAGAGATATCAAAATCCACAAGCCCTATTTCTCGAAATATTCAACTCACTCTCACAAAAGAAATTCTTAATTTCCTCAACATACCATAAGCTTGCCAATAGTGTATTCTTACTTTCGCATTCTCAAGGAATCAAGATGACTGTCATTTGGTTTTACTGTCGGCTTTAGGTAAGTGAGGGAATATTTGGAAGTAATTTTAGTGACTACACCTCCTTTATGCACGTGTTATTATTTTTCCAACAACTTTCTTCAATGTCATTTACAGTTAGTTACTTTTATTTAGTGCATAATTATTAGTAGATAAATAACAAATCAACAACTCCTAAGAAGGTTAATATTTAATTTTAGATGTAGAAATAAGTGAATATAAATTGATCATAAGTCCCTTGGGAATGATAACTCGTTTATTAAAGATTCTATATTACTTGTGCGACCACGTACACTTGCTTTTGTTTTGGGGAGAAACAACGTTCATCGAGATTCTTGAGTTTTGTTGGGGATTTTTACCATGATTTTATTGCATAAGAGGTATGTAAGCTTTCATTGCGTTGAATTCATTCACCCACACACCAATCATGTTATTTTTATCACAAATTTCATTCTTGAAGTTGAAATATTAGAGTTCATGATGAGTTCTTCATAGGTGTTCTTAAAGTTCATTCTAAACTTTTTTTTTGTTGGGGTTTTGATCATTTCATGAGATGAAAGTGAGTTTTTTGAGGGATGTATTGAGTATATTAGAGTGTAATTATGTTGAATAATCAAATACAAGTGTTTTGTGAAGATATAGTTCGATTTTAGACGATTTAGGATGAGAAAACGAGCAAAGATATTCGTTGGATTTTCTGGGATAGGGCATGGTTGTCCACTCCTGTTCCCCCAAAATTATGGTATGTAGTTTAGGGGATCATGCCCCGAGCCACTCAGTGCTCCAGGGGCAACTGCCCCGTCTAATTTATAGTCGATCGATCCGTTTGAGTTCATTTGAGGTCTGCCTTCACTCATTTTTTATTCTAAACAACTTCTAAACACCTATAATCAATTGATAACATGAATCATAATCCTTTATATCAATATTTCAAGTTCAAGGTAGAAGTAAGAGGTGATTCTTGAGAGTTCTCTTGAACATTTTGGGATAATCCCTTGAGTCTCTTTGAGTAGTCTCATACAAATTGTAACAACTTGTTTATAGACTCATGAATGTAAGCATGCGAGTGAGGAGACTTTATTCACGAGTCTACAAAATCACCTAAATCTTTCATATCATGAACAATATGTCTTGAATTCATAATTCACATTTAAAAGAGAGTTAAAAGGAGATTTCAAGAAAGGATTTTCCTTCAATTCTTAATGCTTTGATATCAACAATCGATTTTAGGTATGTTTTTAGAAATTAAGTACGAGAATGAGAAAAGTTGTATACTTTAGTTTCATATTACTATGTTGACCCTTCTTTCGGGTCATTCATGCCCATAAATTTCGAACATATTTCAAAAATAGAGAAAACTTGAGGGCAGTAGTATCTTCAAGTTCTATATCTTGAGTATCGAGTTCCTAACATTTTCGAGATTATATTCCTTATCATGGGAATATTACATGTTACCCATGAAGTCTTTGAGTTAAGTAGTTCAGTCCCATAATTCCACATGATCCATATAAGTTGAGTAGTCTTGAGTTGAGAAGTATCTTACAGTCTTTGAGTTGAGTAGTCAATGCCCATAACTCCGCATGAACCCTCTGAGTTAAGAACTCTTTAAACGAGTATCATTATTGAAGTTCTAGAGTTCTTAGTTGTTGAGTCTCGAGTATTGAGTTCTATTATGGTTATTGAAAACCACAAATTGAGTCGTTCATCTCCATAATTCGGCGTGAAATTTATTTCGAGTAGACTTTTACAATATTTTAAAACTTTTTTATGACTTTAGCATTGAGTTGAATTTGAGTTAGTTTCATCAAAAGATTAAATGGGAATAAAGTATTTTCAAGAGTAAAATGTTTTCACATTAAAAAAAGAGAGGAAACAGTGATTTCGAAGAGAGCTTTTAAGCTAGTTTTTAATAATAATCTCAAACCACAGAAAATTTTATGTTTTTAGACATATGAGCTGAGTATATTTTTTGGATTAGTATTGTGCATTGATATGGGGACGAGTTTAGATAACTCAAGTCCTCATAAACCATATAGCCAACATGGGTAGAAAAGGTCATACTTTTTAGATGATTCCTTAATGCTTTTAGCATAGACTAGTGGATCCACTTAGTTGAGGCGTTCTGTATTGCGGAAAGTAATAGGACAATTCTGGAATAGTGGAGAGACGTTGTTTCATCACATAGATCATAGTGATTATTGTCGATTAGAGAAACTCCCACAGAGTTGTATTATATTTTATTATATACAAATTGACTTGTTACAGTATCCTTCAATACATTGAGTTTCTATCTATTTTTTTAAATTTTTTCTATATATTACATATTTTACCATTGCTTTATCTTGAGTAAAGTATCTGATACGCTCAAATTTCACCTCCCTAAGGAAGTATAAGATACCGTTATCAAATAACAAGCCCCACGAGGAATATGGTTCAGATTTAAATTTAACTCGCGATTATATCCATTTAGTCAAACTATATTCTAGGCAAGAAACTCGAAGGGGGAGGTGGATTATAACTAAATAAAAAAATAAATTATTAAGTAATAAATAAGCAAGATTCAACTTTGAGTTATCAATATGAGAACGAAACTAGGGTATATGTGTTCCCCACTAGCTCTTAACGCAGTAATCCTAATTATAGTAATCGTTTCTGTTTTACATGCAAAGTTGGTAAGTTACGTATCCTAAGTGATTGGTCTTCCATGTAAGGAATCTAACCGCGCACCTTGGTCTTGCTACAGTTGTATGTGTTACTGATCCTTATCGTTACCCAAGATTAGGCATCACATTAATGTATGACTTAGTTCTATCCTCGATTAAATTAATAATACACTATTATATAGCATCCACAAAATCTCTGTTGTTAATATCTTTATCCTTAGATACAAGACGAGTTCTGACGCGTGCACTCCGTAAGAAGACTTCTAAGCGAAAGAATTAACAATACCCTCATGGTTTGTCACATCCAGGGAGCACCCCCTAGACGTAACCGGCGTCGTTGTCCTCGGAGAGGACTAAGACTAGCCTCTTAGCTTACATCATTACATTCATACGTTAAAAATGCGGAAAATTTAAAACTTTTCAATATCTATCATGAGGTTTACATATATCTCTCGCATACACATAATATATATTCATATAGAATATACATAGACCCTTCCTATAAGAAGATTCCTTAGTCTTCTACTTTTATTTCACATCGATATATAAGATACTTAACATATATTTAAAAGGATGTCTCATCTCATAACCATCTAAAACAAGAGTATATCAATTGGGCATTTCCTCTACATCAATGTAACCACATATAGTCTATAAAATCTTTAGTACTCAAATGAAAAGGAAATAACTAGAAGTCTTATAACTAGAACAACATAAAAGCTTGATAGTGGCATTCCCTCATAAAGTGAGGGCCTGCCCAACTTGGAAAGTGAGAATTCCAAGTCTTCCTCCAAAGTCGTCTCCACAACCCTTAAATGACCGGAACCTAAAATGTTAGGGGAAAAGGAGAAAATGGGGTTAGCACATCACTTGTACTAAGTATGAGGTCATATGCACAAACAATATAAAAATAATACTAAATAGGAACATTTCATTAAAGCATGTTATTTTACATTTGGAAAGCCGTATGCACTCAATAACCAATACAAGTCATTAGTGCATAATCACCAAGTCAAGAACATGTTCATCACAAGACCAACCATACTAATCTAGCCAAGTCAATCATGCATACTAACCTACTTGAACACATAATCAAGAAAACTCTATCAACAAGTTATAAACTTAACAAGCATGAATAAGAGTTAATTACAACATAACCAAAGCAACACCATTACTCATGAACCTTCATTAATTCCACTAGTGCAATGACTAAGAAAATCCCCATAACCTTACTTAACGAAGTAAAACCAAAAAGGCCCATAACCAATGTCCAACTTCACATACAATATCATTTAGACTACTCATCATCATACTTTAGCCATATAGACCGTACACATATTCATAAGTGAAATGAACATTAAATATTATTACCAACATGTAAGATCAAATCATGTTCAATTATAAGCATATACATACATAAGAACATCTTCCTAAGACTTCCCTCAAGGATAACTAGTGCAATGTTTAGGTAGAGTCCCATACCCCTACATAGACTAAGCTACACCCTTAAGGCCCTCTTAGTTAGAGTTCATTCCTTTAGTTCATTTTAATTTTTGGGAACATCTTGCCTTAACCGACATAGACTACATGATCTAATATGGAATCAGTGTCATGAAACCCTACACCGAAAGAAGGAGGACTACTTGCCAGTAGTACCAAAACATGAACATAGCAACTACGTGGATACACTATCTAGTATTCCTATGAGGGATAATATTTCAATAACTAGGAGATATAGTTTTGAACCTCACTCTAGTTCACTAGGTGCTAACCTAGAGTTCCTTTTTGAAATGTCTTTAATACCTTTATTAATCATCATAACTTAATATAGGTCACATGGTCTACCTGTTATATAATCATCATCATTATAGCTTAATAAGAATTGCATAAGTATTGTCCTTTCATGACGATTCATATATGTTAATTTAGCACATTTACATAATCATTCATGATATTACAAATTGGTAAGTTCTTACCATCATTATAACATTTACATCTTAGCCAACACCTCAAAAACCATAGTCAAGACATTTCAATTCAACATCATACCAACCCTATCAATATTAAGGTATATTTTTATACAACATCATCACTTTATCACAAGTAACCATAATTGAAGTAAATAATTGAGATTATAAGACTTACCCCAATCTTTTTCACAATACAATCATCAAGGTCTTACCATTAACATCCTCAATTTAATCAAACAATGGGTATAATACCATCACATAACATTAATAAACATGATAATGAAGTCAACTGAATCACTACATCACAATCTATCACTAGTTCATAGCTTAAGATAAGAGACTTAGGTCAAGTTCCTGAGGTCAATTATTCAAGAGCTAGCATAATTGGATTACAATTCATCTCAGTCTACTAATAAATTGACATAATAACAAATAGGATAGTAATTCACACATTAACCAAGTCAATCACATCAAAACTAGATAATTTAAAACCAGATCACAACCTAGGGTTAGGGGAAATTGGTCATCTTGTACAATTTAGATCAATCCATCGAGAATTAATCTAATTGAGTCATAATACATGTTAATATACTCATAATAACCAAAAGTAATCAAAAACAAAGCAATTCACAAGACCAATTTCGTATTGGATGAAAACCCACTTGAAATTCATACTTTTGAAATCTATTTGATGGAACCCTTTGGGGAAAGAAGTCCAAAGGTGATAGAAATCCCATACCTTGTTGGTTGTTGAAAATTGATGGATAAAATTTTATATGTAGCATCCCTAAAACCCCTTGACCTTGAATCTATGGTGTTCTTCTGCTTGGGAGAGAGAAAGAAGAGAGAAGTAGGAACAATTTGGGTTTGGGAAATTATGAGGGTTAGGTTAGTTTAATTAGCTTAGGGTATTTATATAGGTCATTGACAAACTTAATTAGATCTCCCTAAACCCCTAATTTATTAACTAACAACCTAATTAATCAATTTAACCAATTTGAAAACGTGCAGCAAAAACAGTGGACTCCACAGACGAGACCATATCTACGGTCCGTTTGTCAAACAACATGCAGGGGACCAATCGTCCTGTTGGTCCATCGTTTTGGTCAAAGACTAGTGAAAAAATGCCTCCCATAGATTTGTCTAAGTTACCATCAATGGTGGCCATCGATGCCCCGTCGATTTTCCAACGATCCATCGTTTGCACTCGTTTGTGAACAATGCTTTTTGGCATCTTTTTGCCAAATTGCAAGGGTCTTCCTCAAGGGCCCTTGGTTGGTCTATAGGGAGTCGTACCCGGAGTCTTCGACTATAAACTAACTCTAATATGTGTTAGACATCTTTCCACCAAATTTCATCATTTTATGACTCTTAAAACATAGTCAAATAGGCTAAGGCACACTAGCACCTCCTTGAACTAGTTTCCGGACGTCATGGATGTTCTTTGATGTTTTGATTTCTAAACTTCCTAAATGACTTATATTGATTATTTTTACCTTAAAACAGTGAAACAACCCTTAAACACCCATGCTAGGCTCTAGAACACGTGTTAAACTTCTGGAGTATTACATTATCCCCCCCCCTCTTTAGGAACATTCGTCCCCAAAT
Source organism: Solanum pennellii (assembly GCF_001406875.1). Classification (NCBI taxonomy): domain Eukaryota; kingdom Viridiplantae; phylum Streptophyta; class Magnoliopsida; order Solanales; family Solanaceae; genus Solanum; species Solanum pennellii. Next base: position 77,915,615 of record NC_028637.1, on the reverse strand, counting down.
GAAACTAAAATTCTTAAAAAGGAAGAAATATACTCAAGACTAGCAGCCCGACCAACAAAAATGCATTAAAACATGAGTTACAACATTAATCATGGAATTTAAACATAATAATTCAAACTTTAATTATTACACATAAGGAGCAATTTGGGTTTGGAAAATTATGAGGGTTAGGTTAGTTTAATTAAGTTAGGATCTCTATATTAGTTATTAAGCAACTTAATTAGACCTACCTAAACCACTAACTAATTAACTAAGCACCTAGTTAATTAATTTAACCAATTTGAAAATGTGCAGCAAAACAGTGGACTCCACAGATGAGACCACGTCTACGGTCCGTTGGTAAACAACGGCCAAGGGACCAACCGTCCTATTGGTCCGTTGTTTAGATCAGAAACTTGTCAAAACAGGCTTACCATGTATTTTTATTAGCTACCATCGAAGGTGGACATCGATGCCCCGTCTATTGGACCACGATCCGTCGTTTGCACTCGTTTGTGACACTGCCTTTTGGCAGCTTTTTGCCAAATTGCAAGGGTCCTCCTCAAGGGCCCTTGGTTGGTTCTTGGGTAGTCGTACCCGGATGTTTCGACTATAAACTAAGTCTAATACGTGTTATACACATTTCCACCAAATTTCATCATTTTCCGACTCTTAAAACTTAATCAAATAGGCTAAGCGACACTAGCACCTAGTTAAACAAATTTCCGGACGTCATGGACGTTCTTTGATGTTTTTATTTCTTAACTTCCTAAATGACATATATTCTTTATTTTGACCTTAAAACAGTGGCACAACCCTTAAACACTCATGTTAGGCTCTAGAACACGTCTTAGACTATCGGAGTATTACATGCCTAAACACTATTCAAAAGTTACTTAATTATTATTCACACTTTGTTAATTTTTAATGGTTCCCACATCCCACAACCCTAGTTGGGAATTTAGCTACTCATGCTTGAGATTTCACAATTCATAATTAAGAAAAAATAATTCATGAATATAATAATTAGAATAGATTAAACTCCAATTCTTTGATTGAATTTCAATGTGCAAATCTTATAAAATCAAATCCGCAAATCAAATTGCTAAAATTTTCAAGTTAATTCCCAAAAACGCCAAAACGAAGAGTTATCAATAATATCTAACCTAATAAGAAGAACAAAAGTACTCTGAAAAGTATCTCTTATGAATGATCTCCTCCTACGAATAATTTTTCATGCCCTTCTTTTAGATGTAGAAAACCTAAAATAATAATTGAATTCAAGATAAATTAGGAAATCAAAATCCAATTAAGTTGAATTTTTCATGTTTTATGCATAAAAATAATCCAAGCCAACCAAAGTTTCACTGTTACTGCCGCTTGCCTACTTATTCCATTAGGTTGTCCGCTTAAATTACTTCTTCAACCTTCCATTTAATTCATTTTATCTCCAAACTTCTTCATATATCCACCAATATCATCCTACAAAAAAATATTCTATGTAGCACAAATCATAAAATTCATACTCAAAAAATACAAATATAAATAGTAAATATGAGGGAAATAATGATAAGATATTTTTTGTTTTGGCCTTACATCAACACTCCACACTTAAATTTTTGCTCATCCTCGAGCTATCATTAAAGCCATCTCAAAAAATCAAAATAGCACTGTAATCACTTTGGTTCATACAAACAATTAGGATGTATACCAATCTTAAAACATCATGTACACTTCTCAATCATTTTGCATGACATTCAAATAAACAACAAACTTATAACCTCCTAACCTCAAGGAAGGACTTTGAACTCATCATATTAAGTTTACTCACCTACTCTCATCAAAGAAATCTAATAAAATTGCCTATCTATCATGAAACAACTTCCCTCACAATAAAAAAAATAGTCCACACATTCAATTAAAAATTGATTAAAAATTAAGGACTTCATATCAAGAACAAATCTCACACTCAAAAATAAAATTCATATATGCACAAAGAATCATAGGCTTGCCCATTATGTACATCTCCACTAATTAAGCATGCTTGAATAGAATCAAATAGGACTCTAACGGGTTGTAATGTAGGCTAGGGACGGGTAGGAAAACTATATATATGATGGTATACACTTCCTTAAGAACTTTGCAGTTTTATTCTTCATCACCCATTATTTTATTCTCTTTATTTTCAACCCTCTCTTCGACAATTATTTCACAACTAATGTTCATTACTCAAGAATGCTTCAATAACTTTTTTCTAGTTTTCCTTCAAAATAGTCACCCTCAACTTGTGTATTTTACATGTCTTAAGGTGCACATAATCCTTTGAAGGACCAAGACCATCATCAACGTAACATTTGAAATAACCACCATCAACTTAGGCTTTCAGCCTGAGTTGAAGTGTGCAATGTCCAAGGAAGGACCAGGTCAAAGACAAAGTTTTACAATATTTATGTACAAATGTGAGATGTGTGGATCTCAATCATTGGCCATCTTATCTTTACCTCTTCTTCTTCCATTAACTACAAACTAGTGCAAGCAAAATAAGCTCATATTTTTGTAACCCGCTCATATTTAATGGGTTGGGTGAATGACTTTTCACATGGAAAAAATATGGGTTGATACCCATATTCAACCCATAAAAAATGGGTAAAATTGGTCAAATGTGGATTAGCAAAATGAGTTAAGCTTCTAACTTTTATGCACTCAAAATCATATATCATATATATACATATAAGAGAACCCTAGGACCGCCTATGTGGCGCAACAACAAATTAGGATTCTCTTTTAATTTATTTATTTCAATAATTAGTCTTCTATTTCATGAAAAATTGTGGCTTTTATAAAAAAAAAAGTCATGAATTTTATGAAGAGTTACAACTTTCAGGAAGAGTTGCTACTTTAATGAAAAGTTCAATCTTTTATGAAAAGTTTTAATTTTTACGAAAAGTTGCATCTTTTATGAAAAGTTGTTACTTTTACGGAAAGTTGTGACTCTTATGAAAGGTTGTGTTTTTTCCAAAGAGTTTTGACCTTTTCAATAAGGCATAATAATAATTTATTGATGTTATCCTTTGTTGTTTATAAATAGAGGGATTTCCTCTCATTTTAAGACAATAAAAATTTTGAACTACTTCTTCTTCTTCTGCACATTTAAATAATCATGTACTTTGCTCCTGTTGATTGACTCACAGACACCATTATTCTTGTATCAATACACTGGTGAATAGAATGGTTCTATCTCAGTCTATTCCCGTAAACCTCGAGTCATAGAGGAGAATAATTTCCTTAAGGGAATAATGTGCATTCAGTAGGCTCAGTTTTTCGTTTACCGTTTCATTCTACTGTTACAGATCTTGGTATATTTTTTGCAATCATTAATTTATGCTTATGTTATTGATTATGTTTTTGAGTACATGTTTTAAACTTTGTTACTTATGTTTATGTTTTTTATCATTATGTTGAAGTAAATATATTTTAATCAAGAGTTTGATGTAATTATTATACTATTGGTATCATGCATATTATAATTCTTAAAATTTTAAAATAAAACACTCTGATCTTTATAGAGTTTTCTGTAACTAGAACATAAATGGGATGTCTAAGAAGAGACTTTTGAATGTTCTGAAGTTATGGTGGTTTCACCCTACCTTAGAGTTTTAGTTATTCAACTTTCTTTCTTATCGAGACATCCAGTTGATTAGTGACATTCAAAAATAAAGGAATATAGTTGGATGGTAAGTATTAATTGTACTCAATCTTAATGAAAAGCTTGGGGTTCAAATTTTGGATTAGATTCAATGAATTACCCCTCAAAGTAGGATGAATCTATAATAATAAAATATTAAAGAAATAATGTTTGGCTATCAATGTAGTGTCATCGAGTGCAAATGATTTTGAATAAGGGACTTACCAAGACACCATTTAACTCAAATTATTTTAGCGACGTACGTTATTTCATTGAACTTCAAGAGATGTCCTTTTAAATTTTAATTAATTTATCAATATAACATGTATAAGATTTAGATTTTTATAGGCCTTAAATAGGAGTAAAACTCTTGCATTGATGAATAAAATATTTAAAACACTTTTTTAAAATGCAAATATTGACAATGAAAGAATTACATATCTGCTCTAAGGACTTTGATGATGAAGAACTAAAATAAATGAAGAATTAAAAACTATATGCAAAAACACTTAGACTTAAATCTTTTTGGTTTTAAGATTAAAAATGACACGACCCAAAACCGAGCCGCGACTGGCACCCACACTTACCCTCCTATGTGAGCGAACCAACCAATCTAAACCCTAACATTTCAATTTAATATCAACAGAAAATAATGCAGAAGACTTAAACTCATTAATAAAAACCAATTCTATAACTTCTAAAATTCAACATCTATTATTCCCCAAAATCTGGAAGTCATCACCACAAGAACAT
>NC_028637.1:77908609-77909089 GCF_001406875.1 Solanum pennellii | reverse complement strand
CAACAACTTATCCCGAATTCGGTTTAGTTTCTCATCATCAAACTATTTTCCCTTGATCTTGTCAAGAAAAGAAGATCTTGCCTCCACACATGCCAAAAGTCCTCCCTTATCACTTACTTCCAATCTCATAAAATCATTAGCCAGAGTCTGAACCTCTCTAGCCAATGGGCGTCTAGAAGCTTGTAAGTGAGCTAAACTACCCATGCTCCCTGCTTTTCTACTTAAGGCGTCTGCCACAACATTAGCCTTCCCTGGGTGATACAAGATGGTGACATCATAATCCTTCAGTTGTTCCATCCATCTCCTCTGTATCAAGTTCAAATCTTTTTGAGTAAAGACATACTGTAAACTACGATGATCCGTATATAGACTTCACATTTAACCCCATATAGATAGTGTCTCCATTGCTTTAATGCAAACACTACCGGCCAACTCCAAATCGTGGGTCGGATAATTACGTTCATGCACCTTTAATTGCCT
>NC_028637.1:77896493-77898609 GCF_001406875.1 Solanum pennellii | reverse complement strand
CCTCAATTTGTTTTGATTATTTAGGGTAATAATTGTTAGCTAGTAAATAAATCAATATTAATATGTCTTACTATTTTTTTTTCTCATACATGGCCATGTGGCAAGGGTATTATATAGATTACAGAATTGACCCATTAGCCACCTAATAAAAATTTATTTATTTAACATCACTCGTCAACTAGACAATTGAAATTAACAAATAACTCAAAAATTTTCAAATTTGTTTCACAAATTGATCAAAAGTGACTCGAGACAACTGCGAGATGGCTAAAACGGTAATTTCGTGAAAATTTTTATAAATGACTTTCCGGGTCATTACATTATCCACCACTAAAAACCATGTTCGTCCTCGAACATAAGGAAGAAGAAGGAAGAGTAACCAACACGACTAAAAGTCTGAGGTATGATTTTTCAAAGTCATATTCATCTCTCTTAGTGATAACCTCATCTTTAAGACCATTCCATCTAGAGTAATTTTTAAGAACTGAACTTTGGAATCAAAATTTGAAAGATTTACAAATCAGGAGGGATTATCAAGCCACAAGCTAACCCATAAACCCAAACTAAAGTAACATCCGCTAGACCTTAACACAACCATCATAACAGATCTTTTCTCACATAACCATGATGAAATTATGAATCAATACTTAGCTACAACCAAAAGTCGACTTTAACCAACCACCACACACTCATAATGCACAAACCATCACAGATCTTATCAAGATTTCCTTTTCATAACACAGTCTCATCATAAGATTAAGTTATAAAAATAATATCTTTAGACATCGATTACACATCAAGGGAGGATCAACATATCTAACCCAAAGAAGAAGAATATCATGTAAACAACAACAAGGGATACACTTGAAAATGTAGAACCTCTAACACTTTCTTTTTAGGCAATTGTAACTCTTCATAGTTCTTATATAAGTTCTCATAAGTAAGGTTGTGCAGGTAGAACCAATGGTATACTTAAACTATCCCAAGGCAACACAATCCGTCATATCTGAAATGTCCAAGTTTGCTCTAGGATGTCATTCTACCAAGAGGATAATTGTAGGATCGGTACACCCGATCCACCACTTGAAATTCGCCCATGGATGTGAAAACATGTGTGGGTATAGAGCGAATTACACTCCAAATCATATCCAAACTAAAGTAGAGAGTAATATAAAAGTATACAGAACCACAGTCAAATAAAACTAGATTCTTTCCCCATAGTGACCATACCAAACATTTTCTTTCATATGACTCCATCTCTTTAATATTGTAGTTATCGACAATCACCAATTTATTCCCGATTATAATTACTCACAAATTTGTTTTATTGAACCACATATGTTTTTCACAACTCTTCACTAGGTTCAACACTCTTAATACTAACAGAACCTCATATACACTCCATCCATTTAACCTTACTCTCAACCTGCCATTAGTATTAAAGTCTTCTTATCATACACATTACGCCTTCAAAAAAAAGTTGTACTATGGCTCCTTTCTTCCATTTAAGCATTTCATGACATATACATGTCATATCTAAGTCTGATAGCACCAATTATAAATCTAAAAGTACTTTACCATTGAAATAAAACAATTGAATCACACTTAATATCGACTCCACATTTTTTTTTATATCAAATTTAAACTAATATTCAAAACTATCATATACCTCATGTCAAAACTAGATAAATTCTTAGTCACTCCAATAATTTTGTATACTAGAAGCTCATAATTTCTAATCGCCATCAAATGACTGTAATACATCATAACAGTCTATATCGTCATATAAAAGAAATAATAGTTTCAATCCCCTCAAAATCCTCAATAACCATATGTATAATTGTAGGTTCATACTGTTTTGTATTCATAAGTCACCTATCATAATTTGAACCATTTAGCTTCACATAACAACACATAATCTTACACACTTCAGTGTTTCACCTTAATCAAAGCTCAATCTTCAAAAGAATTTCTTATAAATCTCTAGTAAGTCTATACCGAGCCAATTCACAACCATAGCCACATTAAAGCTTATATATTAACACTCATACATCCTTCAACTTCGAGCCAAGAGTCTATATAAGAGGTCTTATTCTTTCATTTTTCTTAAATTCTT
>NC_028637.1:77880543-77890906 GCF_001406875.1 Solanum pennellii | reverse complement strand
TTATAAGTTAATAATAAATCATCTTTACAGAATGCTTCTAACATTCTATATAGAATTCTTTAGTAGGAAGAATTTGTAAAAAAACATTTTTCTCTCCCATTAAAAACTTTTCGATCTAATATGAGAAAATTTACTTGACTTAAATTTAAAAAATAAATATGAAAAGGAGAAAATATTGGTAATATATACATATTGAGTATGAAAACTAAAGATATCACAAGTATTTTTCCCTTCCTCTAAAATGTACTTGTTTCATAATGTTTAGTTTACGATTTAAAATTTCAATAAGTAGGAAAAAAATAAAATGAAACAAATGAAAGGTCAAATAAATGTATACACATTAATGAGATCAAATTTTTTAGTATCTTTTTTATTTTTTGGCACTTAACTTTTCCTTTTCTTTTATTTTATTTAGTATATAATTATTCAATTTTCTATTTAACTTCAATATTTAAGAAATTATTTGAAGAAAAAACACGAGAGAAAATATAAAAGTTGCAATAGTATTTTGAACACCATTAAAATTGATAGAGATTCGTAGCGCAACGACAAGCTAAGGGTATGCACAAACTTAATTGGTGCCTGAGTTTAATTCCATATAATAAGATATTAAAAATATAAATATAAAGGTTGAAGCTAAAAGAATATCTAAATGCATATTATATCTAATAAATAAAATATATTATTATAGTGGAAGGTGAGAAGTTGATCAATGGTTGAATATAAAGATTTTTAAGAAATTTAAACTAAAATTAAATTAAATGAATGAAAAATGGTCAAAGAAGGAAAACAAATATGAATGAAAGTCATAGAGAGGTTTCACATATCACCTTATTTATGTTTCTCATTTATTATATATATAGATTTATATTATAATATTTAGTCTTTATTGTAATAGTTTTTTTTTTCATTTATTGACATTAAGAAATGATCTGTACATTGGAGTGTAGTGTTCTTGTTTATTTAATTTAAATTAATAATAATAGTCAAAATCACATTTGAAATGTCATGTTTTTAGAGTTCTTTTTTTTATCATTTACTTTTCTTACTAGAACAATCACCAATTATTTATCAAACACTTTTATATTATCAGTTATTTTTTGTTCCTACCTGAATTATCACTAGATTTGACCTAAATGAAAAGAGGGATTATCTTTTTAGTTAAGTGGCGTTACAAAATGGGTGAGACAATCTTTTCAAGTTGTGTGGTACTTTTGGAATTCTTAAAAAGAAAATTTAGTTTTTTCTAATTCATTCAATATCCATTTGTTATCAAAAAGAGTATAATATGTGAACCTTTATTAGATGTGACACATATATTCATAACTTGTCATAACTACTAATTAAATTTAAAAACTGAGGAAGTTTCTCAGTCCCTCTAAAATTGAAGAAAACACTTCAATAACTCATTCATTAATAGATTATAAATGTAGAAATGCTTAAAACATGTAATGACAACAAACTAATAAACACGTCCATTCAAACAATGTTCATTTTCTGAAATATACGTTACATCAAGGAAGAACAAAGAGTTACAATAATACATTTCTCGCTATTAAATAGCAAAATATTGAGATATGCTCAAATTTATGTAGATAATTTTTGTTTTAGGTGAGCGCATGAAATCGTGCATAGATATTAATTGGAGATTGTTGATGATTTCAATTGTAAAGCATATTTATTTATATTCAGATAGCCTGGGATTTCATTTCTCTTTTTCTTCTGTTATTTGACAATATGAATAGTAATTTCATCTTAGATAGCTTGTAGATTTCTTACCTCGTATTATATCTTATTTTCTACAAGTGTTGAATGGTTTATGATGTCTTCTAAGAGAAGAAATCATTGTTATTGTTTAATACTAGGAATCCTTAGTTATCTTCCTCATAATGTAATCGATGTCATTTAGATTCATTTGCCTTATAGATTAGGGAGTGTCTTCCTAACGAAATGAAGGTATCACTAATTTAGTCTTAAAAGTTTTCGCTTTATGAATCTATTTGAAAAAGAAGAAAGAATTTACTAAATCCTACACTCAAATTTATGTAGATCATCTACCAGCTTTTGATCCTTTATGAACGACCCATTACTAAGTTCACCCTCAATATTATTCATCTATAATGTTTTATTGAGATTGAAAATTTCATATGTTTCCTTCCAATAAATGATATTCAAACATTTTTTTCTTCACCTTCCATATAGAAAGAAGTACAAATTCTGCATCAATGTCATTCATCGAGAGGAAACGTATTATCAATCTTAGCACCAACTATCTAGACGAATAACATCGAGGATAAACTTAGTAATGTGACCTTTATATATGAAGCTCAAAAGTTTGATCGATGATCTACCTAAATTCGACTATAGGGATTGGTAAGTTTTTTCTTGTTTCCTAAAGAGTTCATCAAGCACCCACTCTATAAATACACTAGTAATATCTCAATTCTTTGATAAGACGCTTTTTATCACAGCTTCTTTAAAAGGCAAACACATCATAAAATAAGAAATAATATAAGGTAAGAAATCTACAAACTATATGGAGAAATATTATGTAAACTATTTTTATGAAACTACTATTAACATTGTCAAATCAGTTAAAGAACAAAAAAAATAAAATTATTAAACTATTTGGATAAGAAATAAGGTTCATTATAACTGGAATCATTAATATGCTTCTATTAATATTTGTAATTGTTATACAAATACTTATATTAACTTAATATACTAAGTGGTACACAAAAGATTTGATAAGTAGTTCTAGATATTTAAAGAAGTAAATAAGTGACACAAATCATGTTAACACATCATAGAAGAAAACAGAATTTAAACTCATAATAGACCCATCTAGGGTCAAAAGACGTAATTGACCATAAAAATTAGGCAAACCCCAAATTCCTTCATTGAATAGGTTGTCTACACCACAACCCTCAGAGTCCAACCATTTCCCAGATTCTGCCTTTTATTTCAAAATTCCCTTTGTTACATAGAACTCAACGCACAAAGATAAACAATTAGTGTTTACAAGTAGTTTCAATTTTTTCTATTAATATTATCAACTCATAAAATCTCCTCATTTTCTAGATTTTGAGCATAAAATCAATAGTTTTACTAGTATTAAAATTTGAGAATTCTAATGAATCTATGTGACTATAGCACTACACTTATCGAAAAGAAAAAGTAATAATTTTAATAGAAAAAATGATAAATATCTTTTATGAGTGTTTTAATTATACGACACTATTTGAACTCTTTAAATCTTCGGCCTTAATTAGGATAAGTAATTCACTTTCAACTCTATATAGGAAATGGGAAAACGATTCTATACTTTTACGAAAAGCAAACATGTTCTATATAGGTGTAATATCAAGAATTTACAAAACATTCGTCTAAGATTACAAACCACTCAAATCTCCTAGGGTTTAAAAGAGAAACTTAAAATTTATGTTAGGATTCACCAGAACAGTTTATAACACAATGAATTTGACACTCAAAATTGAAAATAAATAAAGCTGGATTAATTCACAAAAATATAGGATTTTGGAATTAGGTTTAAATATTAATGTGAACAATTTCTCTTTACACATCAAAATCTAGAATAATATTACATAAAAACAATAACCATACAAATTAGATTGAAAGAAACAGAAGGAAAAAACTTTCAGATAAAATTGACAAAAGCTATATATATATATATATATATATATAAGCACACACCCTCGTACCTTAAAATAATAAAAATATCAATAGATTAGTTAAAATTTTACCTAAAATTGGAAGAAAAGTCGATTGGAGTCCAATGGTGAATTACATTGTTAGGTAGGGCTTTTTCTTATACAAACAATGAAGCCTAGAGAATGGATTTTGAGGAAGAAGAAGAAACTTTTTGCTCTTTTTTTCCGAAGGCTATTATGTGTGAGTCTCTAACTTCACACATAATAATTTGTCTACACTCTATCTTTGACAAGATATATATAGTCTAACCTTGCGTACATTTTACGCTTCTATCTTTGACTATATATATATATATATATATATATATATAAATTTAATCCTTCTTTAACTAGATATGTTAGTGTATGATTAATAGTCTGCGTATATTGTACGCTCCTTTTTTTGACTGAATACATATATGTTTAAAACTTAGTACATTCTTTTCTCCTATCTTTGACTGAGTATTTATATATTTTACCTTTCTTTGACCTCTGACCTTTGACTAAATATTTTATTGTTATAATATGAGTTATGATCATTTTCCATTCAATATATATAAATAATAATTTGTTTTTACCTCTAATGATTAAATATTTATGTGTTTTTCATTCAATATTCCTATGTAGATAAATCCTATTTTCAAATGGTCAAAATAATAATATAATAATTAGTATTGAATTCATGAAATATAACAAATAGTTTTGTAATGTTATTTTTATGATTTTATTGTATGTCATCAATACTATTGCAAGTGTTATTTAGTGATATAAGTTTTTTTTTATATAATTTTATTTATATAAGTAGAAAAAGAAATGAAATGAAACAAAAAAAAATGATCAAATATATGTAAAATCATTGATGAGATCAATTTCCTAGTATCTTTTTTTATTTTTTTGGCATCTGTGCTTTTCTTTTCATATACTTTCTTTAATGTATAATTATTTAATTTTCTATTTAACTTCAACATTTTAATATTTAAGTTATTATTTGAAGAAAAAATATGAGAGAAGATATAACACTAGCAATAACATTGATGTCACACAATTAAATCATAAAAGTTACTGTTAAAAATTATTTTGTTATATTTCGTAAACTTAATACGAATTATTATTTTGACCACCCTAAAATAAATTTTACCTGTGTAGGAATATTGAATGAAAAATACATAAATATTAAATCATTACACATAAAAATAAAATAAATAAAAATAACTTTTTGATATAGAATGAGAAAAGACCATTAATCATAATATAACAATAACATATCTAGTCAAAGGTCAAACAAGGATTAAATGTATATATATTTAGTCAAAAATAGGAGTGTAGAATATACACATATCAACCATATTATAACATTTACATATCTTTTATTTAGTCAAGAAGAATTAAATATACATATATCTGCTCAAAGATAGGAGCGTAAAATATACGCAGAGTTTGCCTATATATATTCCACCAAAGATAGAAGCATACGATATACACAAACGTAATACTATGTATGAAGCTAAAGACTCGCACATAGTAGTCTTAAAAAAAAAAAAGAGCGAAATTTCCCCTTTCTTCCTCAAAATTTATTTTCTAGGCTTTATTATTGGTGCAAGAAAAAAACCCTAATAGTGCCAATTCACTCTTCCTGGACTCTATTCCTTTTTCCCTTGATTATAGGTAAATTTTTATTTAATCTATTGATATTGTTTATTATTTTGAGGTAATATATATTAAGACATTGAATGTTTGCTTGTATGCATATAACATTTGCTTAATTTTATTTGAAAGTTCACCTCTTTTGTTCTTCTCAATACGATTTGCATGCTATGCTTTTTTTTATATATATAAATTGTTTTAGTGAATCGTACCATCAATTTTAACTTCCTCTTGTAGTCCATTCAGGAATACCCTAAATGATTTGGCTAATTTGTCATAGTAGACGAATGTTTTACAAATTCTTGATGATACATCTATATAGAATACATTTTCTCAATTCCTCTAAAGAGATAAAATCGAAATTGCTTATTCTAAATTAAGGTTGCAGGCTTGAAGAGTCCAAAATGTGTCCTATAACTAAATCACTCATAAAAGGTATTCAAATTTTATTTACTATTTTTTTAAAAAAAATAATTACATTTCCTTATTGGTCAGTGTTATGCTATAGTTACAAAGGTTCTTAAAGGTTTTCAAATTTTAATGCTAGTAAAGCTATGATTTGATGTTCTAAATCTAGCAAATGCAACTTCTTCTATGTAGTTATGCTTATTTATTTTATTACTTAAAATGAACAGATTTTAGTAGAAGCAAACTGAAACTACTTGAAAATATTCATTATTTTTCTTTTTGGGTTGAGCTCTATGAAACAAAGGAAAATTTGAAACAAAAACGTAGGATACGAAAAAGAACTAAACTTTAAGAGATGTGATATAGACAACCTATTTTATGAAATAATTTTAAGTTTGTCAATTTTTTGTGGTCAATTACTTAATTTTGATCCTCGATAATTCTTGAGTATTGATTTGAATTGTATTAATGTACTAAAATAATTTGTTCATTTAAATATTGACACTATTTACTAAATCTTTTGTGTAGTACTTAGTATATCAAGTAAAATTAACTATTCATATAACATACATATTAATATGAGATTGTTGATGATTTCATGCAATGCACCTATATTTCATATCCATATAGTTTAGGGGTTCAATTTCTTCTATTTTTCATCGATTTGACAATGTGAATAACAATTCAATCTCAATAATTTGGAGATTATCTTAGTATTGATCTCCATATAGTTTGGAGCTTCATTTGGTTATATTGTTTCTTATTTTCTATATGTGCGTAATGGCTTATAATGTCTTTTACGGAAAGAAACTATTGTCAAAGTTTACCGTTTAGCTTCATTAGCAACCTTCTTTATGATATAATTGATGTTATTTTGATGTCTCTGCCTTCTAAAAATGCTGTGAGGACAAACATCTTTCAGAAATATGAATTTATCACTTTAGGATACTTATAGAGTTGTCACTTGATAGATCTCTGTAGTTAAAAAAAAATATTATGCGGAGTAAAATCCTTTTTGTTTTGCAAAGAGATCTTTAAACGTTAACTCTGTAAGTTAACACCAGTGACATGTCCATTACTTTGACAATGCACTTGTCCTCACAATATCTTTGCAAGGCAAAAACATTAAAATGATATCAATTACATTTTGAGAAAGATTGCTAAATAAAAGAAGTCTGATCCATTAAACTTCGAGAATGCGTTCTTCCCTTATGATACATCATAAATCATCCAACACTTGTAGATAATNAATTCAATATGGGACGATTAAATATTTTTTCATTCATTCCCATCCAATCAAAAAAGACTTTTTCGAATTTTTTGAGTTTTTTCTGGATTTTGATGAGTTGTAAGATAAAAAAAAACCCTTTTTCTCAATTTTATCAATTATTTGATAATTATTAATACCAATTTTAGTATTTGAATTACTAGTGGTATTGGTCTTAACCCAGGCTTCAATATCTCCTCTTTGTCTAAGAGAAAAATGGATAATTTTCCAATCAAAGTATTTTCTATCGAGATTTCTTTCTCTATCTAGAATATTGCCCTTTCTTAGATAATTATTGATATGAGGATTGTCGGGCATATCAACAAATTTGTGTTTGGACGTGTTGGAATCATACGAAATTTCTAAGTTCTTCTTTACTTGAACTTCAAAGGGTAATCTAGAAAAAAATGAGTCACTTTTATTTTCATAATTAATCGATTTATATGCTAAAAGACCATATCCATAACATTTTTTAAAATTATCTTTTTCGTTTGATAATGAATAGAGTTCCGAATCATTTTCTTTTTTGTAATGAAGTAATTGGTCTTTTTCATATGAATTCCATTTGTTTAAGTTTCTAGTTTATTTTGAGCCATACAACTTTGATTAACCCTAGTTCGCCATGTTTTTGACATTAATCTAGACCATCTAATCTTAGATAAATCGTATTGATAATGCCATCTTAACCAGTTTTTTCCTTTATGTCTGAAACCTTGGCATATATCTAAACTGTACCCCTCCCGCAGAGAGCTAATGAAAAAGCAAAAACAAAAAGATGATTTTTGTTTTTTAACAGTTCAAAAAGATAAGTTTTTTTTTCATCTGATTGATAAAATCCAAAGAATGGGGAGGGTTTCGTATCTATCAATTCGATCAAATAAACTGAGCAATTGTCACCGTTTATAGCTATTGAAATGAATGCCTTCCCATCACTGATTAACTCTCTCTCTTGCTTATGTTTATGTCACGACCCAAAAATGAACGTGATGGCACTCGTCTTATCCCACCAAGACAAGTCAGCCTAAAACTCAACCATTACAATAAAGTTCGGAAATAAAATATAAGTTACTTAATAAAAACCCCAAAACCTGGTAGTCACGTGTACAAGCCTCTATAGTATTACAATTGATTCAAAAGAAAAATTCAAGTCTCAAATGAACTTGTTTCTAGAATAAAACAAGATCATAATTATGGAGAAGAAAGTCTGCTGAGATGGAAACAGCTACCTCACAAATCTCCAAGAAGCCTCGGAAAAGAAGAGAATGACAAGTACAACAAAAATCCAGGCTCATAACCTACAAAAATTTGTAGAAGCAAGGGGTGAGTACTAAACCACACGGTACTCAGCAAGTAAAGCTTTAAACACAAGCTAAGGGGATGAAATACGGGTACTCCTACCACCCCCAACCGAACCTCCACAACTACAACCTGCATTAAAATCAACCCAACCTAACAACTCACAGTTTACATAGCACGTAGCTCAACAACAACACTTAGACAAATTACATATCCTCAACAACAACACTTTAACAAATTACATATCCTCAACAACAATACTTCAACATATTACATATCCTCAATAACAAGTTCAATATTGATCAATCACAAGTTTCACAGAAAGGCAATCAGAAGATCAGCAAAACACGATATCAAGTTCACTAATGATAAGTATGTGCAATGCAATGGAATGCAATGTCAAGTATAATGATGCATGTCTGACCTAGTGATACACACCCGCTGTCTCTCAGTCTTGGACCCATGGGGGACATATCTGTCCATGCATCTGTCGCGGCACACGACACGACCCTCGATAATAGTAACCATCGCAGCGCGCGATACGTCCCTCAAAATATAGTATCCATCGCGGCCCGTGATACGTCCCTCGAAATGGTACATCCTCTTAAGTACTCATTTTTCTCAATGCACATAACACTTGTCACAACCAATGCCTCATAATAATGCAGATGACAAGTTCACACAAATAATGAGGAGATGACCATTTTCATAACATTGCACAGTTCACAACCACACAAACATGAAATCACATCAACAATGATTTAACAAGCCTTCAACCCTTTCTCAACACATCACACATAAACAATTAATCACGTTGCCTTTTGTTATCTCTTTTTTTTCATCATTAGGATTAATCAATGTGGACAAGTCAATTCATCACCAATCCCGTTACTCCCAAACATATACCACAAGGAAATACACACATTTCATACACTTAACAAGAGTTTAGCAATCCACTTGCCTCAAATAGTAGAACAATCAATTCAGGACTTGAGCCTTCTCCCTTCGGTGAACTTCCAATCAAAGCAATCTATTCAAGTGAGGAATTATAATAAGATTTTAATACTAACAACACTCATATTACTATATTCAGGTTCTTAAGTCTTGATCCCAACTAATATGTCAAATTCCATATTTCTTAAATTTAAAGTGTAAAATTAAGTCATAATTTCTCTAAACACTAAAACCCTAATAGTTCTCCTATAACCTAATACACATTACATATCTCAATGCATATTAAAAGAATTGAAGTTACAACACGATTGTAAGATGTATTCCCAAACTGAAATTAAAACACATAAACTATTATAATTCGTAGGAATTATGCACCCCGCCCTTCTATAAATTTAGATTAGTAATTTACTCATCATAATGTCCTAATTAGACCACTATCTCTTGTCCCTTAGCTTTAACAGAATCAACATTAACAATATTATAATATATGATACCAAAGAGAGGTCATATTTGAGATTTTGTGAGGCACTTACCTGAAGCACTCCATTATAGACACTTATAATTAAAGCTTTCTACGTAAAAGATATTCCATTTTAAAAAAGTTAATTTTCAAGGAGATTGAACAAATCTTTATATGTACATTTAGTTATAATTTATTGAATTTGTATTAATTTTTAATTAGTGGAGTATCATATCTACGATATGTCAGAATTAAAATAATTTAATATCTTTTTGTAACATTAATAAATGAATAAAAGATTTTCGAATAGTTTTTGCCATAAAAGTCAAATCATATTTAAATGTTAATTATTGTTATAGGTATTAAAAAAACTGTCACGACCCAAAACGAGCCGCGAGTGGCACCCACACTTATCTTACTAGGTGAGCGAACCAACAATCTAAACCCCAACGTTTACCAGTATATAAATTTTGAATAGTAAATAAAATGCGGAAGATCAAAAACTCATTAACGAAATCAATTAAATAAACTTCTAAAGTATAATACTTATCATCCCCAAAATCTGGAAGTCATCACATCAAGAACATCTATCCTCAAATTACTAAGTCTAAGAGTATTTAAGAA
>NC_028637.1:77875720-77876399 GCF_001406875.1 Solanum pennellii | reverse complement strand
TTGTTCTTAATAGTTACCTTATTCAGCTGCCTGTAGTCTATGCACATCCGAAGACTTCCATCCTTCTTTTTCACAAATAAAACAGGAGCACCCCAAAGGGATGCACTTGGTCTAATAAAACATTTCCCTAACAACTCCTGAAGTTGGGCCTTCAACTTCCTTAACTCAGCTGGAGCCATTCTATAAGGGGGAATGGAAATGGGGCGAGTACCCGGCTCCAGATCAATACAAAAATCGATATCCCTACCCGGTGGCATACCGGGAAGGTCTGCTGGAAACACATCCAGAAACTCACAGACTATCGAAACAGACTCAATCGAAGGTACTTTGGAAGTATCATCCCTGAGATGTGCCAAGAAGGCTAAACAACCTTTACTAACCATCCTCTTAGCGCGAAGAAAAGAGATAATACGGACTGGGGTGGAAATGTAGTCACCCTCCCACACTAGCGGATCTGTCCCAGGCTTGGCCAATGTCACAGTTTTAGCATTACAATCTAAGATTGCAAAATTTGGGGAAAGCCAAGTCATACCCAGAATTACATCAAAATCAACCATTTTTAGGATAATCAAATCTACATAGGTATTGCTCCCTACAAAAGTCACAAGGCAGACCTATACAACTTCTCAACTATCACAGACTCACCCACAGGAGTAGAGACACTAATAGGCATGTCAAG
>NC_028637.1:77863789-77872771 GCF_001406875.1 Solanum pennellii | reverse complement strand
CAGAGTTGAAGTGTTTTGGAACGAAGGCCCTCGACGGTCCGTCGTGCCTATGACGATTCGTCCTACTTGTCGTCGAGGGTCATGAGAAGAGTAGCAGAAGAAATTACACAAGTATGGGACTACGGAATCCATCACGGGCCGTCGTGACCATGACGGTCCGTCGCGTGGTCCGTCGACCCTGTCAGTTTTTATCAAAATAATTTTACTGCTCGAACCTACTAAACAGGTTGTTACAAAAACCATCCTTACTAAATTGAAAAAAGTGTCGAAACAAATAAGATTGTTATAAAGAGGTGTGATTATAGTTTAGTTATTTAGGTATATTTTATTTTGTGATTCCTAGTTTTCTTTTAGGGGATTCAAGATAAGATCTTGATTGATATTACATTCACATCGTACTAAGTGTTGTCTTGTTTATATTAAAGAATTCATTTATAAAAGTAGCGCGATTGAATATCAGAAAAACGAGTAGAGACAAAACTATTGAAGAAAAAAATGCATTTTCCATTTTATTCTCACTAATAATTTTTCTTGAAGAGTACAATTACCTCAATTGTTATCAAAGCAAAGCATGTACACTTAAATATTGAATAGTTGTAAAACATGATATAGAGGAGACAAACTTTTATGTGTGTAAATTACGTTTAAAAAATAAAGTTATCGATACTGTTATTGAGGCATAATAAAATTTAGTGAAATTATCGAAATGTACACAAGTTACATCAGAGATTTACAATCATAAAAAAACAGAAGATGAAAAATATAATTTGTTTTTGTTCCATCAATCACATCTATACGAAAAGCAAATTATAGGAAAATCAAATGACATCAAATTTCTTTCATTTCAATAATAATACACGATCTTAAATAATATACTTAGATTATTATCGAATAATAGAGTCATAAATTTTGAATTCCTCATTAATTTATAAGTTAATAATAAATCATCTTTACAGAATGCTTCTAACATTCTATATAGAATTCTTTAGTAGGAAGAATTTGTAAAAAACATTTTTCTCTCCCATTAAAAACTTTTCGATCTAATATGAGAAAATTTACTCGACTTCAATTTAAAAAATAAATATGAAAAGGAGAAAATTTTGGTAATGTATAAAATATTGAGTATAAAAACTAAAGATATCACAACTATTTTTCCCTTCCTCTAAAATGTACTTGTTTCATAATGTTAGTTGCTTACAATTTAATAATTTAATAAGTAGGAAAAAAATAAAATGAAAACCATCCTTACAAAATTGAAAAAAGTGTCGAAACAAATAAGATTGTTATAAAGAGGTGTGATTATAGTTTAGTTATTTAGGTATATTTTATTTTGTGATGCCTAGTTTTCTTTTAGGGATTCAAGATAAAATCTTGATTGATATTACATTCACACCGCACTTAACTTTTCATTGTCTTTTATTTTATTTAGTATATAATTGTTCAACTTTCTATTTAACTTTAATATTTCAATATTTAAGAAATTATTTGAAGAAAAAACAAGACAGAAAATATAAAAGTTGCAATAGTATTTTGAACACCATTAAAATTGATAGAGATTTGTAGCGCAGCGACAAGCTAAGGGTATGCACGAACTTAGATGGTGCCTGACTTTAATTTCATGTAATAAGTTTTAAAAAAATACAAATATAAAGGTTGAAGCTAAAAGAATATCTAAATGCATATTATATCTAATAAATAAAATATATTATTATAGTGGGAGGTGAGAAGTTGATCAATGGTTGAATATAAAGATTTGTAAGAAATTTAAATGAATGAAAAATGGTCAAAGAAGAAAAATAAATATGAATGAAAGTCATAAAGAGGTTTCACAGATCACGTTATTTATGTTTCTCATTTATTATATATATAGATTTATATTATAATATTTAGTCTTTATTATAATTGTTTTTTTTTCATTTATTGACATTAAGAAATGATTTGTACAATGGAGTGTAGTGTTCTTGTTTATTTAATTTAAATTAATAATAATAGTCAAATCACATTTGAAATGTCATGTTTTTAGAGTTTTTTTTTTATCAGTTACTTTTCTTAATAGAACAATCATTAATTATTTATCAAACACTTCTAAATTATCAGTTATTTTTTGTTCCTACCTTAATTATCATCAGATTTGACCTAAATGAAAAGAGGGATTATCTTTTTAGTTGAGTGGCGTTAAAAAATGGTGAGACAATCTTTTAAAGTTGTGTGGTACTTTTGGAATTCTTAAAAAAAAAGTTAGTTTTTTCTAATTCATTCAATATTCATTTGTTACTAAAAAAAGTATAATATGTGAACCTTTATTAGATGTGGATGGTATACACATATATTCATAACTTGTCATTACTAGTAGTTAAATTTAAAAATTGAGGAAGTTTCTCAGTCCCTCTGAAATTGAAGAAAACACTTCAATAACTCATTCATTAGCAGACTATAAATGTAGAAATGCTTAAAGCATGTAATGACAACAAACTAATAAACACATCCATTCCAATAATATTCATTTTCTGAAATACACGTTACATCAAGGCAGAACAAAGAGTTACAATAATACATTTCTCGCTATTAAATAGCAAAACATCGAGATATGCTCAAATTTATCTAGATAATTTTTGTTTTAGGTTAGCGCATGAAATCGTGCATAGATATTAATTGGAGATTGTTGATGATTTCAATTGTAAAGCATATTTATTTATATTCAGATAGTCTGGGATTTCATTTCTCTTTTTCTTCTATTATTTGACAATATAGATAGTAATTTCATCTTAGATAGCTTGTAGATTTCTTATATCGTATTATATCTTATTTTCTACAAGTGTTGAATGGTTTATGATGTCTTCTAAGAGAAGAAATCATTGTTATTGTTTAATACTTGGAATCCTTAGTTATCTTCCTCATAATGTAATCGATGTCCTTTAGATTCATTTGCCTTATAAATTAGGGAGTGTCTTACTAAAGAAATGAAGGTATCACTAATTTAGTCTTAAAAGTTGACGCTTTATGAATCTATTTGAAAAACAATAAAGAATTTACTAAATCCTACACTCAAATTTATGTAGACTAAAAAATTCATAATGTAATTTTCTTTTTTCTTGGGAGGACAGACATGTGAAAATTTATAATCATGCCATGAATACCTCTGATGGGGTTTTCACCTTTTCAGTGACTTTAAATAAGAAAGCAATAGGTTTCCACTTTCTATGACTGTGAATTCATTATCTTAATTTTGTCTATTGCAAGCTTATGGTGTACACTATGTCATTTCAAAAAGCTTTCTTTGTGTGAGAATTACTCAATTTTAAGGTTGTGGTTGGTTCTTATATTTATGGAAGTACCATATATTTTCAGTTAAAGAAGAAGCAAACATCTCATACATCTGCTCGCATTGGCGAGCGTTACTGTGATTAAGCCATTGAAGTAAACAATCCTGGTGAACATACTTAATACTACCACTGCAAGCACAAGGATACCGGAGAGGATTATCGGCTTCACCAGGGTTCCGACAGATCCGACAAACATCCTCTTCTTCTTCGTCGTCATCGAACCTGCTGGCCAAAGAATTCAAATCTTTACGTGTCACCTGGTCCGTAGACAACCCTGAGGAAGAAGATGCAGACGGCGATGAAGACGAATTGATCGCATCGGCGGAGGAGCGTTCCGCCAGAGAAGTTCCACCACCGCCACCATCGTTCGACGCCGGCACCGCCGTTGCGATCTCCATCAACGATTGATTTGATTTGTATCTCCTAGGGTTTTTCTTGAAATCGTGACGATGCGATGGAGCTGTGGTTTGGTCCAACGAGAGGATCAACAAAATCGTGGACCAAGGACGTCGGTTTATCTTTTATTATTCCTATTTTATCCCTCAAAATTTGTGATTTATACGCGTCTCTTTTTTTTTCCAATAATATTTATTCCATTTTATTTTATCTAATATATAAATAACTCTTCAAAAGTTCATTTTAGACTTTTTTTCTCATAATAGTCTTAATATTAAATGACGATATATTTTTTTTAAAAGGATATTGTTAAAATATGAAGTAATATAAAAAATATATATTTTAAATATTTTTCTTATAAGTTTTTAGTTGATAAAAACGACCATTTCTTAGTCGGCGAGGAGTTTGACATTAGATATGGCGTTGGAATGGTGAACTGTGGGACCCTATTTAATGCATATTTAATATTAGACTTTTTTGATTAATTTAAACGTGGATTTCTAGAAACAATCTGGAATATTCAATAAAAAATTATAAAGCAAAGGAACACGTATGTGAAAATCTGTTTTAATTTGTTTGAAAAAAAGTTGAATAATATTATTTTTACTATTATACAAATGTTATTATATGTGACGGTCACAAATATTTAAAAACATATAGTTGCAAGAATACTATTATTATATAATATATATTTAACCATTGTTGAACCCAAAATTGATAAAAGTAAATTCTCATTTTACTTGTCATTTCAATATATCAAGAAGATATATTTTTTTATGTTTTACTAGTAACAATAAATACTATTCTTCATTTATCATTTTTAAATATCCAATACTAAATATTAATCTGTAAGATATTAATATTAATAATTATTTATTTAGAGATGTGTCAAGTTAAATAATAACAAATAAAGATGAACACAAGAAATAAATAAACTAATACATTTTGAAATTATAAAATTTGAAAAATTTTGTTTTATCTTTTTTTTTAAAAAAACTCCGGACAGTGATAGAGAACGAATATAATATATGAGAGTTTTTTTTTTTATAAAAAAAAATTAAGTAACATGATATTTTTAACCTCTTGATTTGGTAGGAGTTAAAATAAGTGGGAGTCAAGAATCAAACACTGGTGAAGAATATTAGGGGTTTAAAGTCAAATTAAACTTTATAATAATAAATCTTAAATTTTAAGAAAATTCATAATTGTAAATATGATTTATATTTTATATTTCGACATATTTAAATTTGAAGAAGTAAAATAAAAATACTCCTATGTGGTAAAAATATCAAAAATGTTATAAATTTTCATTTGCTTATAAAGGATAGTTGAGACTTAGAAAATAGAACTTGTATTTTGAAATTGATACCTTGATAACATAGTAATATTTTATTATCTCAATTTGAACTTTGGAAGAATGTAAAAGTAATATAATTTAAATTTATTTAATGTCGTTTATCTCTTGGATTGGACAACTAATTAGTATAAGAGTAAATTTCAAGTTTAACAATGAAAAAAAATATAGATATAAATCTTAGTTTTATTACAGAAAAAATAATAATATTAGAATGTAAATTAACTATACCACATTGGTTAAATAATTTTTTTACAGTAAATATTCTGTACTTCCTACCCTAAATATTTATTGTAAAGGAATAGTAATATAGGATTAGGGTATTATTAATAACCGAAAAATAGGGTCTTAAAATTATGGGGGGTGTAAAGACATTGCTTACGATTGAACGACTTCACAATCATTAATGTAATTTATGCCATTTGTTTTTTCATGTTTCCACATGGAAACAATTTTTCTCATTGTAAGGAATATATTTTCATAGAGACAATATTTTTAAAACGGAAATATACATATTTTAAAAAAAATATTCATCCATACCAAACATGCCATAAAACAAACACATTAACATATGTCAAATCAAGACTTTTGCTATTTTCAAATATCATTGGAATAAACTTGATGGGACCAAATCTCATAGTTTTCATTCCTTCGACATGGAGAAACGTTCATCATTTATTGATAAAATGTAAAAGAAAAATAAAATAGCCTTTACGGTCATAACTGTTCATCCTCTATCAAATAAACTATAAAAGTAAATAAAATAACTTTTACGACCACAACAATTCATCTTCTACTGGATGAACTACTAAAGTAAAAAAAGCTTATACAACAATAACCGTTCATCCTCCACTGAAAGAACTTCAAAAGTAAATATAATATTGATCAGTTGGGGGTTGTCATCAACATTATCTCATTTCCAGCTTGCTTGTACATGTCTTCTACGGTGAATCTTTCGGAACATTGAGCTACCCCACTTCCACCTTTAGCCTGAATATACATGAAACATGTTTTCAGAAGCAAGCCATAATAAAAACAACAATAATATAGTCACTATATATGTTCATATGTTTATCCATATGATCTTGTAAAAATAGAAAGATTATTCAGGTAAAACAATTTAAATAATTTCTAAACATAATCTATGACTAAACTATATGTAGGAGCAGATTGAGAATTTCAACCTCAGGGTGAGACTAGGTGGGAGGAGGCATTTCTAAAAAAAGAAAAGAAATATATATATATATGTTATTACTTCCATTTCTTGTGAAGATTAATGTTCAATTAGATGTGAAACTTATAAAAGACATGTTTCTCAAACACCCAATTCAAAAGAATTTCTCAACGCGTGTCATTCTTCAATTTTCTGACCAATCAAACAAAGAGACGTAAAATAAATCGAAGATTGTGCTATCTAAAAACCATAGTTCACAGTGTTCAAAATGGCCAATATATTATTTCGACGAAAATGAAAGGACTTACATGAGCTTGGATCATGAACATGCTTCTGAATTGATCAGATGAATTCGAGCAGACACAATGTCAATTTTATGTTTCTCCAAAACATAACAAATGGTGGTAAATAGTCCTGGCTTCTTAAGACAACACACACTAATATGTGCATCTTCACCAGCTACATTTAGTACAACATTTGGTGAACTCCATATAATAAAACCTGTTGGAATAAGGGGACTAGAACCATGATTAGCTTGTGTAATAGCTGTAGAATTACAGGTTGATCCATGATCACCCGCATACTTCTCCCACCTATTACCAACTTTTTGTGAACCCATCAACATGATGTTATTTTCTTCTAGCCTTTCTAGCTTTTGACCTTCAAGTTTATTAAAAGTATTCTGCAACTTTTGAATGTGGTTCACTGCTTCATAAACTATTTTAGACTTATCAGCCCGTATATACAAAATAATATAAAATTAATTTAATTTCTACTTCATATTGCAAAATCAGGTTTTTCACTAATATATATTTCCTTGACTTACTTCCTTAATTAGTGAAAAAACTGATTTTGACAAATTTAGAATAGAATTAGTACAAGTTGAGAATTTCATATTCTTATGCTAGAAGGAAAAAAACAAAGAAATATATATAGAGTTTTTTTTTTTGGGAACATATATACGAAAAAATAGGAATTCTGTATTGTTTTATTCTTTTTCTTTTTTGGGTAAACAAAACACATCTTGTTATTCAATTTTGAAATTAACAGGTCGATATGTGCAAATTAGTAATAGGGAAATGTTTATATTACCAAATAAATTTATTCCAATTGTGTCAAAAGTCGTCTGTCTTACTCACACAAATAGAGATCTGCCTACATCTTACTATTTCAAAATCTCACTCGTAAAACTATAGTGTTTGTTGTTGTGTTACACACACACACACACACAACACACACACATACACGCACGCACGCACGCACGCACGCACACACACGCAAGCACACACACGCACGCACACACACACACGCACGCACGCACGCACGCACAATCACATATGAAATTTAAAGGATTATCATATGTAATTGCCAAAAAGAATAAAAAAAAGTAATTTTAAAATTATTTTACAAGTTTATATTTGAAAAAGAAAAAGAAAACAATCTTTACGGTCATAATCGTTCGTCCTCTATCGAATGAACTATAAAAGTAAATAAAACAAGATTTACGACCACAACAATTCATCTTCAACCAGATGAACTTAAAAAGTAAACATGCCTATACGGCGACAACCGTTCATCCTCCACTGAATGAACTTCAAAAGTAAATATGATATTGATCATCTGGGGGTTGTCATCAACATTATCTCATTTGCAGCTTGCTTGTACATGTCTTCCACGGTGAATGCTTCGGAGAATTGAGCAACCCCACTTCCATCTTTAGCCCAAATATACATCAAACATGTTTTTAGAAGCAATCAATAATAACAACAATAGTAATATTGTCAGTATATATGTACATGAATCTTGTAATAGTAGAAAGACTATTTAGGTAAAACAATTTAAATAGTGTCTAAATATAATCTATGACAAAACTATATGTGGTAGCAAATAGAGATTCAACCTCGGGATGAGACAGGTGGGAGGAGGCATTTTTTTAAAAAAAGGATAGATATATTTTTTTTTACTTCCATTTCGTGTGAAGATAAATGTTCAATTAGATTGGAAACTTATAAAATAAAAACAACTATATGTTTCTCAAACACCCAATTCAAAAGAATTTCTCAACGCGTGTCATTCTTCAATTTTCTGATCAATCAAAAAAGACACGTAAAATAAATCGAAGAGTGTGCTAACTAAAAACCCAAGTTCAAAGTGTTCAAAATGACCAATATATTATTTTGATAAAAATGAAAGGTCGTGCGTGAGCTTGGATCATGAACATGATTCTGAATTGATCAGATGAAATTTCAGCAGACACAATGTCAATCTTATGTTTCTCCAAAACATAACAAATGGTGGTAAATAGCCTTGGCTTCTTAGGACAACACACACTAATATGTGCATCTTCACCATATACATTTAGTATCACATTTGGTGAACTCCATGTCAAAAAAACCAGTTGGAATAAGGGGACTAGCACCATGATTAGTCGGTGTAATAGCTGTAGAATTGCAGGTTGATCCTTGATCACCCACATAATTCTCCCAGCTATTACCAACTTTTTGTGAACCCGTCAACCTTATGTTATATTCTTCTAGCCTTTTTAACTTTTGACTTTCAAGTTTTTTGAAAGTATTCTCCAGCTTTCGGACACGGTTCACAGCTTCATAAACTATTTTAGACTTATCAGCCTGCATATACAAAAAATATCATATTGGAAAATCAATTTTTTCACTAATTAAGGGGAAATAAGTCAAGGGAATATCATATGTAATATATATATATATATATATATA
>NC_028637.1:77842923-77863743 GCF_001406875.1 Solanum pennellii | reverse complement strand
ATATATATATATAATTATAATTTTGAATTATTAATTTTTAAATTATGTTTATTACGCATCTGAGTCACAAATATCTTATAATTATACGGATTAAGAAAATACTTTTTTTGACAAATTTAGAATGGAATTAGTATAATTGTTGAAAACTTCATATTCTTATGCCAAAAGAGAAAAAACAAGAAATTTATGGAGTTTTTTTTGTAACTATATATGCGAAAAAATTGGAGTTCTATAGCGTTTTATTCTCTTCTTTTTTTTGGGTAAGTAAAACATATTTTATTATTTATTTTTGAAATCAACAAGTAGATATGTATAACTCAATAATAAGGAAAATGTGTATATCACCAAATAAATTTATTTCAATTGTGTCAAGGGTCTATTAGGCCCCAAAATTTGAAGGGCCCAAGTTACATTTTCATCATGTCTCCTTTAGTAAGCTTTCTAAAAAGAGAATCATGTCTACTTTAGGAAGCTTCCTAAAATGATTCTCCAAAGATTTATCTACTCAATTTAGAAAGTTAAAAATACGAAACAATAACATATGAAAATTAAAGGGTTATCATATGTAATTGCCATAAAGAATCAAACAAACAAGTAACTTTTAAATTATTTTACAAGTTTCTATTTGATCTAAAAAAATACTCTTCATTTTCGAATAATTTTTAATTAGTTGATTATGATTATTAATTTTGCAGAAGACAATAAAAGAAAAATGACAAAAAAAATGTTTCAGATTATCACAAAATTTATTGAATTATATCCTTGTTGATAATTAATAAGATATCGGATAATAAAATATAAGATATGTCATGTAAAAATAACTTTTTACCTTAGAAGGGAGGTTGGGAACCAAAGCATGAAGAGTCTCGAATAGGATCTGCATCTTCTTTCTCCTTTCTCTCTCTGTCTATTTATGTACCTCATGTTTTGATGCTCTTCTAACTTCGGCTCCATCAACACCAGAACTTGGTTCAACAATTTCCTTACCATTTTTTTCGGTTGGCTGAACTTCTCTTTTTGGCGACATTAACACTCACTTCAACCACCTCATTAATAACTGTTAATGGCTGACAAGTATCAGACCCAGTCGGATCTAGCAACTTGTTACCCTCTGTAATGACCCGGAAGGTCATTTTTGGAAATTTTGAATATTTGCTTAACTTGAGTTAATTAATGGATGAATAATTCTAGATAATTGATTAAATTAATAGTTAATGGGCTAAAGTGATAAAAATTTTAAGACCTTATACCTTTTAGACTATTTAATAAAAAAAAAATGGGTAAAGTTTCACCACTTTTAGTACATAAANAAATAAGGAAAAGAAAAAAAAAGGGGCGAAGGGTTTCTCTGCACTTGCGGCTTACGAACTGCTTAAGGTAAGTTTTCTTTTCCTTTAATTTTCTTCATTTCTGCACATAGATGTGTGCATATAGCAATATTATATAATAAATTATATATATGTGTGTATAATAACAAATGAAGATTGCATATGAGTAAAAAAAAATGCAGAACAGAAAATCACGTGAATAGTTAGAAATTATGGAATCATTTGGATCAATGATTGGTTCATGATGAGCCAATCATTAGTGGGTCAATGATTGGTTCATAATGAGCCAATCATTAGTGGGTTGAAAGGGGAAAAAATATAGTGCAGAATACGTTAATGGCATCATTAGGCGTAAATTTCAGAATATTAGTTATTATATTATGGTTCAAGTTTTGATATATTGGTATGTAATTTAAATATTAGATGAATAATATTTTGTGAGTACCATATAAATTATGACGTTCGAAAAATTTGGGATGCAATCCTAATTTTGAAACTTGAAAACTATGATAGTGGAAATTTCAATTGACATCAAGAATTATAAACTTGATTATAAATTTGGGGTGTATTTTTAGTTCAAGGTTAAACACACAAAAGTGTGAGGTTGTTAGTTCTGAAACCTTATTGTGAATATATACTTGAATAGATTCCATTGGTTCAGAAGCTCAACGGAAAGGGAAGGCTCAAGTCCAAGAGTAATTATTCGATTGGCTAAGGCAAGTGGATTTCTAAACTCTTGTTAAGCGTACAAAATTCGTGCATTTCTTTGTATGATGTTGAGAATGATTGGAGACTTGTTGGTTACTTGTTGGTGTTGTATTACTTGTTGCAAATTGTGCTTTGTTATAAAAATGGATATCTCCTCATTTTTATTTTAGTATGTAAGTCAAACTGCACTTGAAACATGGTTGTGATAAGAGTTATGTGATAAGAGGAGGTACCATTTCGAGGGTCGTATCGCGCGCCGCGATGGATATTATATTTCGAGGGACGTATCGCGCGCCGCGACGATTACTATTATCCAGGGTCGTGTCGTGCGCCGCGACAGATTTAAGGACAGATATGTCCCCCATGGGTCCCGGACTGAGAGACAGCGTGTGTGTATCGTTAAGAAAGACATGCATCACTATATTTGACATTGCATCTAATGGCATTGCACATTTTATTATTGATGAACTTGAACACGTGTTTTGCTGATCTTGTGATTTTTTTCTGTGAAGCTTGTGACTTTGGAATATTGAGTTGTTATTGAGAATGTGTAAACTGATAGAGTGTGGTTATTGAGTTGTGTGTTTGGTAAACTGTTAGGCTGTAGCGTGGACGTTTAGATAGAGAGTAAGGAGTACCCGTATTTTATTCACTTAACTTGTGTTTAGAGGTTTGCTTGTTGGGTACCGCGTGGTTTGGTACTCACCCCTTGCTTATACAAATTTTTGTAGGTTACGAGCCGGACCTTCGTGATACCTGTCATTCTTTTCGTTTCTGAGGCATCTTGTGGAGTGTTGTGAGGTAGTTGCTTGTCATCTCAGCGACCTTTCCTACTCCAGTTTATGACTTTGTTTTTACTTGAAAGACAACTTCATCTTAGAATTCTATCTTATTTCAATTCTAATATTTACATTAGAGGCTTGTGCACGTGACAACCTGGTTTTGGGAATTGAATTAATATGACTTGGTTTCATAATAGAAATTGTTGTTGGATTGTCATTTACTTCCGCACTTTGTTAGATATTGGGTTTTAGGCTGACTTGTCTTGGTGGGATAAGACGTGTGCCATCACACCGATTTTTGGGTCGTGACAAAATTGTATCAGAGCCCCAGGTTCATAGGTCTCACGTGTATACAAACCGAGTCTACATAGAGTCTAAAGGATCAGTACGGAGACGTCTGTACTTGTCTCGGAGAGGCTATAAGGATTACTAGGAAAATTCTTTTTATTCATTGTTTCTCATCGTGCGTAGTCACCTTCTTTAGTACTGAGTTGTTGTATACTCTTTTGACAGATGACGAGGACTAGCACTAATGTTACTGGTGGTAGAGGGGAGGCACTTCCCGAGGCAGTTGTTGAGGCCCCAGCTAGAGGTAGGGGTAGATCTCGAGCTAGAGGTCGTGCTAGTAGTACGACAGTAGCCAGAGGTCGTAGACGTGGAGCAGCACCAGTGAGAGATCGTGCTAGAGAGGTCTCTACAGAACCTCAGATTGATGGCAGAGAGGACCAGGTCTTCCAGAGCCTGTAGTCACCCCTTGCTTCAGGATACACTATTGAGGGTGTTAAGTGTGCTAGAGGGCTTTTATCAGGGTGGTGGTGCGACTACCACACCACATGACTCTCGTACCAGAGAGGGGGCTCAGACCCAAGAGCAGCAGCAAGCTCCAGTTGTTCATGATACGGTGGGGCAACTACCAGTAGATCCCGCGGTTCAGAATGATGTTGCACCAGCAGTTGGGGGTCAAGTTGCATCGATGGTTGTTCTGACAGAGGATGAGCAGCGTAGGTATGAGAGATTTCGAAAGATGGACCCACCTCAGTTTCAGGGTGGGAAGAGCGAGGACGCTCATGAGTTTCTAACTACCTGCCGAGAGTTACTAGAGGTGGTTGGATTAGCTGAGTCACATGGGGTTCGATATGCTACACTCCAGCTTCGTGGACCAGCGAGAGACTGGTGGAGGACTTATTCGGGATGTTTGCCAGTTGGATCTCCTCCAGTGACTTGGGAGCAGTTTGCTAGCGCATTCCAAGATCGTTTTATCCCATGGAGCGTGAGAGAGGAGAGTCGCTTGAGGTTTGAGAGTCTGAGACAGGATGGTTTATCGGTTACAGAGTATGAGGCGCGTTTTTGCCAGTTGTCTAGGCATGCGTTGGCCATTATTCCAAATGAGACAGAGAGGATCCGCAGATTTGTGAGGGGATTGACTTTCTCTATCAGGTCAGCTGTGTTTCGGACATCTAGGGAGGGGACTTCTTTCCAGTCCATTGTGAGCGCCGCCAAAGAGGCGGAATTGATGGAGAGAGAGGAGTTTGGGGACCCTAAAAGGGCCCGTATATCAGGCCAGTTTCATGGTGCCTCATCTGGAGGTAGGGGATCACAGAGAGTGAGTGGTTCTTTTCAGCAGCGGAGACCTATTCATGCATCTATGCCGACATTTGAGGTGGCCAGACATCTAGGGGTTCTTATAGCCCGGGTCACGGGTCGTACGGTTCACAGCAGCGACCTACAGAGCGAGGCAATTATAATGGGTTTTCAGAGTCCACACAGCAGTTCCCAGGTCAGAGATTTTGTTTTACTTGTGGGGATCCCGATCATCTAATGCGGCAGTGTACTTCTCAAAGGGGTCGTGGTAGGCCTCAACCTAATTCTTCATTCCAGACTAGACCACCAGCTCCACAGGGTAGAGGTCGTGGCAGAGTTCAGTCAGGTAGAGGTGATAGAGTTTCTAGTAGTGGTGTTGCAGCTCAGCAGAGTGGGGGTAGAGGTACCACCCAAGCTGGAGGTTGACGAGGAGCCCACTGCTATGCTTTCCCTGGGAGACCTGAGGTGGAGACCTCTGATGTTGTTATTACAGATATCATCCCAGTATGCCATCGACCTGCGTCTGTGTTGTTTGATCCAGGTTCTAGATTCTCTTATGTGTCTACGTATTTTGCTGCTAATTTTGATATGATATGTGATAGCATGACTGTACCTATTCGTGTTTCTACACCCGTGGGTAAGCCCTTAGTGGTGGATCGAGTGTAACGATCCTGTCTTGTTTCTTTGGCTGGGTATGACACTTGGGTAGACTTAATCATTCTGGGGATGGTAGACTTTGATGTTATCTTCGGTATGGATTGGCTTTCTGTTTATCACGTTGTCCTTGATTGTAATACTAAGACTGTGACTTTAGCAATGCCTGGTGTTCCGAGGGTTGAGTGGAAGAGTGTTAGTTGTTCTTATCCTAGCAAGGTTATCTCTTTTATCCGTGCTCAGAGATTGGTGGAGAGGGGGTGTTTGTCTTACTTAGCGTTTATTCGGGATACTAGTGTTGAACCACCTCCCATGGACGACTCTGTTCCCGTGGTTCAGGAGTTTCCCGATGTATTTCCTTCTGACTTTCCAGGTGTTCCTCCCGATAGGGATATCGATTTTGCTATTGATTTGGAGCCGGGCACTAAACCTATTTCTATCCCTCCATGCCGTATGGCTCCAGCAGAGTTGAAAGAATTGAAGGATCAGTTGCAAGATTTATTGAGTAAGGGTTTTATTCGCCCTAGTGTGTCACCTTGGGGTGCCCCTGTATTGTTTGTAAGAAGAAGGATGGGACTATGAGACTGTGTATTGATTACAAACAGTTGAACAAGGTAACAATGAAGAATAAGTATCCTCTTCCGCGTATTGATGACTTATTTGATCAGTTACAGGGAGCATCATTGTTCTGTAAAATTAATTTGAGGTCTGGGTATCATCAGTTGAAGATTAGGGCATCAGATATCCCTAAGACAGCTTTTCGAACTCGGTATGGGCATTATGAGTTTCTAGTGATGTCATTCGGATTGACTAATGCCCCAGCAGCATTCATGGAGTTGATGAATGGGGTGTTTCGACCATACCTTGATTCTTTTGTGATTGTTTTTTATCGATGACATCTTAGTTTACTCCAAGACTGAAGAGGACCATGTCCGACACCTGAGGATTGTACTTCAGAGGTTGAGAGAAGAGAAATTGTATGCCAAGTTCTCAAAGTGTGAGTTCTGGCTTACTTCTGTGACATTCTTGGGACACGTGGTGTCCAAGGAGGGTATTAGAGTAGATCCGACCGAAATTGAGGCAGTTAGAGGTTGGACGCGACCTACTTCACCTACTGAGATTCGGAGTTTTGTGGGATTGGCAGGCTACTATCGACGATTTGTTCAGAGTTTCTCTACTATTGCAGCTCCATTAACTAGATTGACTCGACAGGATGTGCGTTTTCAGTGGTCTGATGAGTGTGAGCAGAGCTTTCAAAAACTCAAGACTTTGTTGACTTCAGCTCCTGTGTTGACTCTACCTGAGGAGGGTGTAGACTTTACAGTGTATTGTGATGCTTCAGGAGTTGGATTGGGTGGTGTGTTGATGCAGAAGGGGAAAGTGATTGCTTATGCTTCTAGGCAATTGAAGTCCCATGAGAAGAACTACCCTACTCATGATCTGGAGTTGGCGGCTGTGGTATTTGTACTTAAGTTATGGCGTCATTATTTGTATGGAGTGCATTGTGAGATCTTCACTGATCATCGGAGTCTTCAGTATATCTTTAGTCAGAGAGATTTGAACTTGAGGCAGCGGAGATGGCTTGAGTTGCTGAAGGACTATGATGTGACCATTCTGTATCATCCGGGGAAGGCCAATGTTGTGGCCGATGCTTTGAGTAGGAAGACTCATAGCATGGGGAGTCTTGCATCTCTTAGTATTTAGGAGAGACCATTAGCTAGAGATGTTCAATTGTTAGCTAACAGTCTCTTCCGATTGCAGATCTCAGAGGAGAGTGATGGGATGATTGCTTTTATTGAGGCTCGATCTTCTTTAGTCGAGCAGATCCGTGCACACCAGTTTAATGATGAAAAGTTATGTCTCATTCGAGACAAAGTATTGAGAGGGGAAGCTAAGGAGGCTGTCCTTGATTCTGATGGTGTCTTGAGGATCGGAGGCAGGATTTGTGTGCCTAAGACAGGTGATTTGATTAGATTGATCCTTGAGGAGGCCCATTGTTCTCGGTATTCCATCCATCCGGGAGCAGCGAAGATGTATCATGATCTGAGTCAGCATTACTGGTGGTGTGGGATGAAGAGAGATATTATAGACTTTTTTTCGAGTTGTTTGACTTGCCAGCAGGTCAAATGTGAGCACCAGCGGCCCGGGGGTGTATCTCAGAGGATGCCTATTCCTACTTGGAAGTGGGAGCGGATTACTATGGACTTTGTTGTGGGTTTACCTACCACAGCGAGTGGTTATGACTCCATTTGGGTTATTGTTGATAGGCTGACCAAGTCTGCCCACTTTATTCCGGTTCGGGTGAAGTATTCGGCAAAAAAGTTAGCCGAGCTATATATCAGTCAGATTGTGCGACTACATGGAGTTCCGATTTCTATCATATCAGATCGGGGTTCACTATTTACTTCTCATTTTTGGAAGGCATTACAACATGGTCTGGGTACTCAGTTAGATATGAGTACGGCATTTCACCCTCAGACAGATGGTCAATCTGAGCGAACCATTCAGGTATTGGAAGATATGCTTCGAGCGTGTGTGATCGATTTTGGTGCTAGATGGGATCAACATTAATCCTTAGCGGAGTTTGCCTATAATAACAGTTATCACTCTAGTATCCAGATGGACCCATTTGAGGCGTTGTATGAAAGACGATGTATGTCTCCGATTGGTTGGTTTGATTCGGCGAAGATGGACTCTTTGGATACAGACTTGCTTAGAGATGCTATGGAGCAAGTCCGTATGATTCAGTATAGATTATTGACAGCTCAGAGCCGACAGAAGAGTTATGCAGACCGGAGAATTAGAGCCTTAGTGTTTATGGAGGGTGATCATGTTTGGCTCCGAGTATCACCCATGAAGGGTGTGATGAGGTTTGGAAAGAAGGGCAAACTTAGCCCTAGGTTCATTGGACCTTTTGAGATTTTGAGCCGAGTAGGAGAGGTGGCCTATAAGTTGGCCTTGCCACCTAGTTTGTCGGTAGTTCATCCTGTTTTTCATGTCTCTATGCTTCGGAAGTATATTCCAGATGAATCTCATGTGCTTTCACTTGACTCCATGGAGTTGGGTCCAGACTTGACATTTGAGGAGGAGCCTATAGCTATTTTGGATAGACATGTTCGAAAGCTTAGGACCAAGGAGATTGCTTCAGTGAAAGTGCAATGGAAGCACCGATCTGCGGGGGAGGCAACTTGGGAGACAGAGTCTGACATGCGTGCTAGATATCCACAACTTTTTGAAACATTAGGTACTTTCTTTTACATTATGTTCGAGGACGAACATGTTTTTTTGTGGTGGATAATGTAATGACCCGAAAGGTCATTTTTGGAAATTTTGAATATTTGCTTAACTTGAGTTAATTAATGGATGAATAATTGTAGATAATTGATTAAATTAATAGTTAATAGGCTAAAGTGATAAAAATTTTAAGACCTTATACCTTTTAGACTATTTAATAAAAAAAATGGGTAAAGTTTCGCCACTTTTAGTACATAAATAATTCAAAAAAAATAAATAAGGAAAAGAAAAAAAAAGGGGCGAAGGGTTTCTCTGCACTTGCGGCTTACGAACTGCTTAAGGTAAGTTTTATTTTCCTTTAATTTTCTTGATTTCTGCACATAGATGTGTGCATATAGCAATATTATATAATATGTGTGTATAATAATAAATGAAGATTGCATATGAGTAAAAAAAAATGCAGAACAGAAAATCACGTGAATAGTTAGAAATTATGGAATCTTTTGAATCATTTGGATAAATGATTAGTTCATGATGAGCCAATCATTAGTGGGTCAATGATTGGTTCATAATGAGCCAATCATTAGTGGGTTGAAAGGGGAAAAAATATATAGTGCAGAATACGTTAATGGCATCATTAGGCGTAAATTTCAGAATATTAGTTATTATATTATGGTTCAAGTTTTGATATATTGGTATGTAATTTAAATATTAGATGAATAAGATTTTGTGAGTACCATTTAAATTATGACGTTCGAAAAATTTGGGATGCAATCCTAATTTTGAAACTTGAAAACTATGATAGTGGAAATTTTAATTGACATCAAGAATTATAAACTTGATTATAAATTTGGGGTGTATTTTTAGTTCAAGGTTAAACACATAAAAGTCTGAGCGTTGTTAGTTCTGAAACCTTATTGTGAATATATACTTGAATAGATTCCATTGGTTCAGAAGCTCAACGGAAAGGGAAGGCTCAAGTCCAAGAGTCATTATTCGATTGGCTAAGGCAAGGGGATTTCTAAACTCTTGTTAAGCGTACAAAATTCGTGTATTTCCTTGTATGATGTTGAGAATGATTGGAGACTTGTTTCTTACTTGTTGGTGTTGTATTACTTGTTGCAAATTGTGCTTTGTTATCAAAATGGCTATCTCCTCATTTTTATTTTAGTATGTAAGTCAAACTGCACTTGAAATATGGTTGTGATAAGAGTTTTGTGATAAGAGGAGGTACCATTTCGAGGGTCGTATCACGCGCCGCGATGGATATTATATTTCGAGGGACGTATCGCGCGCCGCGACGGTTACTATTATCGAGGGTCGTGTCGTGCGCCGCGACAGATGCATGGACAGATATGTCCCCAATGGGTCCCGGACTGAGAGACAGCGGGTGTGTATCGTTAAGAAAGACATGCATCACTATATTTGACATTGCATCTCATGGCATTGCACATTTTATTATTGATAAACTTGAACACGTGTTTTCCTGATCTTGTGATTGTTTCTCTGTGAAGCTTGTGACTGTTGAATATTGAGTTGTTATTGAGAATGTGTAAACTGATAGACTGTGGTTATTGAGTTGTGTGTTCGGTAAACTGTTAGGCTGTAGCGTGGAGGTTTAGATAGAGAGTAAGGAGTACCCGTATTTTATTCACTTAACTTGTGTTTAGAGGTGTCTTACTTTAAAAAATACTACTATTTAGTTTAAAAATGGAAAAATTGACTAAGTTTCGGAAAATCAATTAATCTTATTATTTAAGAAAAATCGACCTTCCAAATTACGGAGTCGCCACTTGAATTTTGATAAAATCAAGAAAAAATTTAAAATTTTCAAAAGATTCAAAACAGATAAAATCAATTGAAAAAAGGTTCGAAGTTCAATGTACATCCCGAGAAGGTGTTAGGCCCTCGGGATGCCCGCTAACTTGCGGTTGACCGGCGATTTGACCGAATGACTTTTAAAATAAATTTTTAACCAAGTAAAGAGAAATTTGTTTCTAAAGGGAAATAATTAGAGGGAATTAACTTTAAAAACTAAATGGTGACAAAAGTAAACAAAATAATAAAATTTCAAATAACGAAAAATGGCTGCACTTTAGGAGATTATTAAAATTCTACCAAAATATTAATTAATTCAAACTAATAATAAATAAAGAGGAAAAATATTTGAACTTGGGCTTGATTTTGCCCAAATTCATCCCATTGGGCTTTGGCCCACCTGTCCTAAACTAAATCATTTAAATTGGGCCCTTTTTAACAATTTAAAAATCCTGCAAAACAAAACGGCCTGTTAAAATTGTTGCTGAAAAGGGGCCTGGCCCATTTCCTGTAAAAGAGTCAAGGTATACACTTCGTATTGGACTTTTTGAGCCCTGCATTTGTTTGAATACACATTTCTCGCTATTCACCCTGTATTTCCCACATCGTTTCCGCGTAATTGTACCTGTATCATTTTTTAGCCTGTTTAACCATTGTATATCGTTGCCCCAAAATGTATACTAATGTATACGGGCTGTACCCTATGTCCGTATTCATTGCCTAGTCCTGTATTTTAATCAAAATCGGCGCCCCTGTACGTTAACCTGCAGTTCGTATTTTTCACACACATTCATAATATATCGCGTCGGTATATCAGTGCATACAGGATGTATATCAGCCTATTTTTCAACTTTCAAAAGTTGAAAACTCCTTTTCAGTAGCGTATCTTCACTGCAACAAACCCAGATTTCGAACTTGGATTTCCTGTGCATTTTCACCTGTATATCAGTGTATACACTGTGTATATAGCTGGTGTACAGCTATCTGCAACACCTGTAATGTAATTTTCCAGCAGCTTTCCAGGTTCTGATGAACCAGAATCAATTTCCAGCAATGCCTTTTCTGCTGTTTTCGACCTATACACCTGTTTGAAGG
Organism: Solanum pennellii; assembly: GCF_001406875.1. NCBI lineage: Eukaryota > Viridiplantae > Streptophyta > Magnoliopsida > Solanales > Solanaceae > Solanum > Solanum pennellii. The sequence continues at coordinate 77,852,543 of NC_028637.1, read as the reverse complement.
GTCTACGACTCGAGGAGGATCGAGGTTTGAGCCTTTACGGCTCAATGAGGAAGTGCAAGAGATGGGAATGAAATCCATGGGGACTCATGGCGAATGCACGTGAAACGGATCAAAAGGAAACATAAAGAAAACAGTCAGCGATGAAAACATTTCTGCATTTATACGCATAACTAAGGCAATGTAAATCAAATAGAAGAAAGGGCAGCCAAGATAATAAAAGCAAATAAAGCCACAATGCATGTTTTAAAATATTATAACCCTGTCATGCCGCACAGACACACATTTATATTCAAGACAAGTCATAACAAAATATAATTTGAATGTTTAAAGCTTTGGATATCAGCTTACTACAGTTCAATCTTCTTACTTAGAAAAGATGCTAACAAAAAAAAAACAAAATCAACCCTTCCAGGCAACTAACAATATCAAACCTACAAACTAATCACATAAGCAAAAAATAAAAAAAATCATTGAAATAAAGGCATACAGATACTAAAATGACAGCCACTAGTTCATGAAAAGCAAAATGGAGCAGGCAATAAACAATAAACAAGATAAACGATACATGCCATTTTTGCTAAAGAAAATAAAAGAAAGGCTTAGACAAGAAAAGAGTAAGATGGGATAAGGCAGCCGTATATTCAATCCTTACGATTTACACTATTAGAAATACTTAAAGAACACATCGTATATCAGAGTATGAAGGCTGAAATCACCTATAAGAGATGATATCGAACTTCATGACTGAATTTTCAGCTTTCTCAACCAACCAAACGAGATAGACAGTAAAGAGCAGAGAAGTCACTGCCGAATAGAAACGACATACTTCCTAAATAGTAACAATTGAATCGTAAACGAGTTACAAAATCGATTTGCAGCCAATGACAAGTCAGAATGATCTTAGACAATTTATAAACAGCTTCGCACAGTCATATTAAGCAACAACACGTCACATAACGATGCTTCAAACCGACGCGTTCGATCATGAAAACATAAGCCAACCTAAGAGGGAGGGACAACACAGCTAAAGCCTCATGCCAACCAAACAAAGAAGGTTCAATATATAACGATTGGAATCGAACTAAAGCATGAATGAAAGAAAAACTATTACCTTTTCCGAGCAGCGAACCGGACAGTGCTGGCGAAGGAGACGACCTTCCACGACCACAAGGCAACCTGATAACTTCAACGAACTCCGAAGACCATGAAGGAATAAAGTCAGAACCTCCGAAAATTCTACCTTAACTTTCTTCCAAAAATTTCGACTATCTTTGTGTTTTTGTAACAATAAAATTTCAGCCAAAAAAAAAAACCACCCCCTCCAAACAGTGAAGAGATGGCGATATATATAGCCATTTCTCAAGGGTGGAGAGCGGGGAAAAATGAAGAAGGTTTGGGGCAAATTCGCGATTTCCCCACCCAATTTGAATTTGAAATCCTTAAGATAGGGATGAAAGCTGTCAATAGTATGACCTTTGTACAATTTCAACGGATTGAAGAGAATAGCCATCCGATTTGAGGGAAAGGACGAGAGGGGAGAGGAGATTTCGACACCTAGGCGTACTATTCGTACGAGAGAAAGGGGAGAGGGGATGGGAACGCGCTGTACGCTGAAGCTGCGCGCGGAAAAGGCAAGAACAGAGGGCTGCGTTTTTACTTTTTTTTTTATTTTTTTATTTTTCTGGGAATCGCTGGTGAAGAGGAAGAAGGAGATGGGGCCGGTTTGGGTACAAAGGGGAAAAAAGAGGAATTGGGTTTTGGGCTGGGAATTAAATTAAAAGGGAATGGGCTAGTAAGGAAGGGGGTTTTGGGCTGAAAATTAAGAGGAATGGGCTGGAAATTAATTTAAAGGGAATGGGCTGGAAATTAATTTAAAGGGAATGGGTTGGAAAGGGAATGGGCTACTGGAATTAAAGTGGGCCTGGATTTGATTTTTTTTTTGTAAATGGCCCAAAACTGAGTCAAGTTGGAAGATGGGTTAGATTTAATAAATAGCCAAATTGAGTTAATATAGTAAATTTGTCTAAACCTTAAATAAAGAGAATTTGTATTAATTAATCAACGAGATTCTTTATTCTATAAAACTAATTATTTTAAATTGTTTGGAGATTTAAGGAACTCGAAAACTAATTTATACTAGGGAGGGTCAAAATTGAGTGTCAACAACTGTCCCTCATTTTACTTGGATTGATGCAAGCAATACGAGGAAAATGAAATTGACCAAACCAATTTTGACCAACTCCGATCATCTTTAAGGGGAGGATTTGGCGAAGGGTTTAGGAATTATGGCCGAACCCTTGCACGGGTTTCCTACATATCTCAGGCTATATGAGAACTCAGGCCACTTGTAGTTCGATAAGCTTGATTTAACGCACGACTTTGAAAGAATTTAAAAGGTACCTCGATACCGAACTATGAAGGTATCAAAATACTCGAGAAAAAAAAATTGGAGAGCGAGTATTGGAATACAGCCGAGTTTTCAACATTGAATCCGCCTACATATCCTTAAACCTTCACGAATCAGGCTGTGTGTAGTTCGACTCAATCGGTTGAAAAGGAAATCTATTATGCTAGATAACCTTCGGTTTTGGACAGATGACAAATTAAACGAGCATGAAAAGGAGGCTTGTAACCTCTTAGCCATGAATGTGGAGCTTTTCACATCCATAGGTAAGAACTTACACGGACATAATTTCCAAAACTCTTGTTGTATCCTCACTCAGATTGGACAGTTGCTCCCTGTAAATCAAAACTTCCGGATGCGAGACTGAAACTGACAAAACTAAAGATCGATTGTGGTGGAAGTCGCTCCCCTGCTCGTATCCTAAGAGTTTGACATTCCTCTTCGGACTGTGTCTCAGTTCGCTGCTAAGGAAAAGTTCCACGTGGTGCTGCATCCTTTTTGATGTCGTCCGCACCTGTGATTTTTGGAGAATTCATCCTTTTGGATGCTCTCGACAAAGATTGAGATAAAACTCGTCAGCTTAAAAAATGCAGTTAGGATGGGAGACAGTGTCTTTTTACCATGTCGACACTTCATTGTTCTCCTCCATATTCGACGTCGACTCGATCGGTCTGACTTACAGCAAATAAAGCTTATGTCTGGCGTTTGCAATATAATCTTCAATGTACTCTTCATTTGATGTTAAAATAAAGCTTATGTCTGATGTTTACTTTTATCAAAATAAAAGAATGTAGTTGAGGCCAATGGATAAATATCCCTCTTGGGATACACGATTTCCCTTTCTTTATCCGTGTATGTCTTCTTGCGGGGCATGAATATCTTCCTGCGATACGTAAATTCCTGCGAGGTATGAACTCTTCTCGCGATATCTAAATTTCAGCGAGGTATGAAATCTTCTCGCGATGTATAAATTTTGACGAGGCATGAAATCTTCTCGTCGTGCATAATTATTGTCTCGCGATGCATGATTTCCGCGATGCATGATTTTCCGCGATGCATGATTTTTAACGAGGCCTGGATTCTTCTCGTAATGCATAGATTTCGGCGAGGTATAAAGTCTTCTTTCGATGTCCTAATTTCAGCGACGTATGAAATCTTCTCGCGATGTATAAATTTTGACGAGGCATGAAATCTTCTCGTCGTGCATAATTATCGACTCGCGATGCATGATTTCCGCGATGCATGATTTTCCGCGATGCATGATTTTCCGCGATGCATGATTTCAACGAGGCCTGGATTCTTCTCGTAATGCATAGATTTCGGCGAGGTATAAAGTCTTCTCGCGATGTCTAAATTTCAGCGAGGTATGAAATCTTCCCGCGATGTATAAATTTTGACGAGGCATGAAATCTTCTCGTCGCACATAATGATTTTCCGCGATGCATGATTTTCCGCAATGCATGATTTTCCGCAATGCATGATTTTCCGCAATGCATGATTTTCGCGATGCATGATTTTTAACTCGCAATGCATGAATATTCATCTCGTCTCTGTTGATGATAACGGCAGGACGACCTCCAGGTAATATATCGCCTTGGTCGATAATAACAATAAAATAACTATCTCCTCTGGGGTAAAGCATTGTCCTGATTGACAATGACTATCTTGCTTGATAATGTGACGCAAATAGCGCCCTTTACGGAAATCGTAAACTCTTCCTTAAGATTCCTGTTTGATTCGCCTTTGATCTGGCTAGACGCTCTTCGTAAATTTCATATTGTTGGAAATTGATTGAAATAAACAATTCCTATTCCCAAGTCTTCGACATAAGTGATATAAAATGCCTTTTGCTTCTAGGAAAGCCATATTTTGGGATAATTTTTCCTCTTTGGAGTTCTCCTTGTTCATTCGTCGAAAGAATTTTGCCAATTTCAAAGCAAAGCTATAAACCTGCATCCACATAAAAATTGTCAATTTTAAAGATGTACTGATCTGTGTTGATTTCTTCAGTTGTTTGCTCTTTGTATCGCTATCTCCGGTTGATTTTCCGATCTCCCAACTCTTGATAGACAAGACAAAATTTTTATGCCAAAGAAATGAAACGTAAAAGGGAAAATTTAAGAGAAATAAAATTTAGAGAAATAGTATCTTGAAAAGGTCACTGCCAAGTCACGTCATATCAGGCTTAACAAATTTCTTTGAGCCTGACACTCAGAGGTCTATCTGATCATTTGCCGGTGAGTCTTCAGAGTCACTCCGGACTTATAGGTAAGGCCCATAATGAAATTTTGAGGCCATTCTCAAAATTTCTGTCCCAGTTTACTGTCTTGCTTATCTTTCATTGTAACTGAGCAGATCGCGGAATTTTGAGATCTTCTCAATTCTGTCCCAGTTGCAGTCTTTAGTTTGACTTGCTGAAGAGGAAACTTCTTCTGGAGAATTTTGAGTCCCTCTCAAAATTTTGTCCCAGTTTCTATTGTAAAGGGGAATAGAAATCTTACGGGAGATATGACCGAACCCTTGTGGCGCCTACGTATCCCATTGAGGCAGGAATCAGGTCAAACGTAGTTCCCCCTAATGGTTAACAAGAATAAAATTTACGAAGAAACCGACCGAGGCCGACAAAGGCTGCCTACGTATCTTATTATTGAGAATTCAGGTCGAACGCAGTTCAGATACAAAGCAATAATTAAAGGGGATAAATGGGGTGACCGAAGCCGACATAGGCCGCCTACGTATCTCGTTCTCGAGAATTCAGGTCAGACGTAGTTCATTACAAGAGGGATTAGAATTCAAATTGAACAAATACAAGCAAACAGAACGATTACAAGTAAATGACAGAAAATGCAAAATGAAACTTCACACATAGTATCTCTTGACAGCATCTGAGTTGATAGGTTTGGGCCATACAGTTCCATCCATTTCTGACAGGACCAAAGCACCTCCAGATAATACTCTCCGAACCATGTAAGGACCCTGCCAATTTGGCGCGAACTTTCCTTTATACTCGTCTTGATGAGGAAAAATACGCTTAAGAACCAACTGGCCAACTTCAAAACTTCTGGCTCTTACTCTTTTGTCAAAAGGCGCGAGTCATTCTCTGTCTATACAACTGGCCATGGCAGACGGCAACCATTCTCTTCTCATCAATCAAAGTTAGTTGATCAATCTGTTTGATAACCCATTCAGCGTTACTTAATTCAGCTTCTTGGATGATTCTCAGTGACGGTATCTCAACTTCAGCAGGTATGACTGCCTCTGTTCCATATACTAGCAAGTATGGAGTAGCACCAGTTGATGTTCTGACCGTCGTTCGATAACCCAGTAAAGCGTATGTCAACATTTCATGCCAACCTCGATGTTTGTCAATCATTTTCCTCAAGATCTTTTTGATATTCTTGTTGGCGGCCTCTACAGCTCCATTCATTTGGGGGCGATAAGCAGTTGAATTCCGATGAGTGACCTTAAATTGCTCACATATCTCTCTCATCAAATGACTGTTGAGATTTGCACCGTTATCAGTAATGATGGATTCTAGCACTCCAAATTTTCATATTAGGTTGTTGCGAACAAAATCAGCCACCACTTTCTTGGTTACCGACTTGTAAGAGGCTGCTTCCACCCACTTGGTGAAATAATCAATGGCAACCAAGATGAATCTGTGTCCATTAGAAGTGGCTGGCTCTATAGGACCGATGACATCCATTCCCCAAGCTACAAATGGCCAAGGTGAGCTCATAGAATTAAGCTCGTGAGGTGGCACCCGTATCAAATCACCGTGCACTTGACATTTGTGGCATTTTTGCACGAATTTGCAACAGTCATTCTCCATAGTCATCCAGAAATACCCGGCTCGTAGGATCTTTCTTGCCAAAGTGAGCCCATTCATATGTGTACCACAAATTCCGGCATGTATCTGTTCAATAAGCCTCACAGCTTCAACAGCATCCACACATCTTAGAAGACCCAAATCTGGAGTTCTCCTATATAGGTTTTCTCCACTTAGGAAGAAATTGAGAGTCATACGGCGTATCGACTTCTTTTGATTGGTCGTAGCATCTTCAGGATAAGTCCCAGACTCCAAGTACCTCTTTATGTCAAAATACCAAGGCAAACCGTCTGGTTCTGATTCAACATGTGAACAATGGACTGGATGTTCTTTCAGCTCTATATCCAGCGGGTCGATGTAATCTGTATCCGGATGTTTAATCATCGAAGCGATGGTGGCAAGAGCATCGGCCAATTCATTTTGTATTCTGGGAGTATGTCTGAACTCGATCTTGCGAAACCTTTTGCACAGCTTCTGCACATACTGTACGTAAGGTATAATCTTCGGGTTCTTCACAGCCCATTCACCTTGAACCTGACGAATCAAAAGGTCTGCATCCCCAATGACCAATAACTAATAAACATTCATGTCGATGGCCATTTTCAAACCAAGAATACAAGCTTCGTATTCGGCCATGTTGTTGGTGCAATTAAATTGGAGCTTACCTGCTATGGGATATTGTTGACCAGATTCTGACACTAAGACTGCTCTGATACCTTTACCTTGATGATTTGTCGCTCCGTCAAAGAATAATCTCCAACTTGGGTATGCTTTAGAAATGTCTTCACCCACAAATGACACTTCTTCATCGTGAAAATAAGTCTTGAGTGGTTCGTATTCATCATCAACAGGATTTTCTTCAAGATGATCTGCCAAAGCTTGGGCCTTTATTGCCTTCTGAGTCACATACACGATATCAAACTCACTCAACAACATTTGCCATTTAGCTAATTTCCCGGTCGGCATCGCTTTCTGGAAAATGTACTTTAATGGATCCATTCTGGAAATGAGATATGTAGTATACGAAGACAAATAGTGTCTCAATTTCTGGGCAAGCCACGTCAGAGCACAGCACGTTCTCTCCAGCAAAGTGGAACGAGACTCGTACGGAGTAAACTTCTTGCTTATATAGTAAATAGCCCTTTCCTTCTTTCCTGTCTCGTCGTGTTGGCCAAGTACACATCCGAAGGCACTATCTGAAACAGACAAATACAGCAATAAAGGACTCCCTTCTCGTGGAGGAACCAATACCGGTGGGTTAGACAAGTAGCTCTTGATAGCATCGAAAGCAGTTTGGCACTCCTCAGTCCACTTAGTCGGGGCGTCTTTCTTCAGCAACTTGAAAATGGGCTCACACACCACTGTTGATTGTGCTATAAAGCGGCTAATATAGTTTAACCTCCCTAAGAAACTCATCACCTCTTTTCTCGTTTTCGGCGGAGGTAACTCTTGAATTGCTTTAATCTTGGAGGGGTCAAGCTCAATACCCTTTTTGCTGACTATAAATCCCAACAACTTCCCAGCTGGGACTCCAAAAGCGCATTTGGCGGGATTTAACTTTAAGTTGTACCGACGCAAACGTTCAAAGAATTTTCTCAGGTGTGTCAAATGATCTGAACTCTCACGGGATTTGATTATGACATCGTCCACGTACACTTCAATCTCCTTATGAATCATGTCGTGGAAAATAGTCGTCATGGCTCTCATGTAAGTGGCCCCGGCGTTCTTGAGGCCGAACGGCATCACCCTGTAGTGATATACACCCCAAGGTGTAATGAAAGCCATTTTTTCCGCGTCTTCCTCATCCATCAAATTTGGTGATAGCCTGCGTAACAGTCCACAAACGACTGCATCTCATGTTTGGCGCAGTTGTCAATATCCTTCGGACTATCCTTTTTGAGATCTCTATAATCAACACAAATCCTGATTTTCCCGTCCTTTTTGGCGACCGGAACGACGTTGGCCAACCAGGTTCGATATTGTGTTACTTCCACCAATCGAGACTTTATTTGCTTGGTGATTTCTTCCTTGATCTTCAAACTCAGTTCAGGCTTGAATTTTCGAGTCTTTTGCTTCACCGGCTCGAACCCTGGGTTGATAGGTAGCTTATGAGATACGACATTGGTACTCAACCCCTGCATATCACCGACTTCCCAAACAAACACATCACTGTATTCGGCAAGCAAATGAACCAGGCTCTCCTTCTGAGTTTCATTCAGGTGGGTGCTGATCTTAACCTCTTTGACACATTCCGAACTTCCCAAATTCACCGCTTCCGTCTCCTCTAGATTTGGTTTATGCTGATTCTCGAACTGCCGAAATTCCTCGGCGACATAATCTGGTTCCCCACTTTCTTCTTCATAGTCGTTAACCTTGTCGTCATTTGTCTCATTTTGTTCATTTAGCCCATGACATGACATGACATTGGCAGGTCTGTAACTTACGTTACTGAAATCATAAACAGACAAAATTAGGAAAGTAAAGTATGACAAACAACTAAATAAGTAAAGTTAAAATAAAGAGGCTTTCATTTAAAACGAAATGCACACTTTGGCCATGGCATGGGGCCATGTTGCCTTTTGAACATCACAACGAAAATTCGAAAACTTGAACAATTAAGAAAAATGCAGAAATGGTGGGTCTCGGGTCTCCTCCGGACAACCACCGATTTTAGTGTGCATAAAATAACTCCTTTCTACCGAAGAGTTCGGGACATCAGGATCGGCGTGGAAGTCCAGTTCTGCAGCACCTCCCCTGGTTCAGCATCACGAATACCAGCTGACTCGACCTCCTCCTCGACAATAGCATTGATCTCCTCGAAGAGGTCACAGATTCCTTCCCCAAAGTCTTCAGGCTCGGCATACTCCCGGATTGGAAAGGATTGATACAGATGTGGGATCGGCCTAGCCAACTCTTGATCCCTTTTCTTCTTCATCATCACATCGTCATTTGTGGGGATGTACCCCAAACCATATCTGGATCCTTTAACAAGGACCGGAACAGGCTCAATAATTCCTTGGGAATCTCTTCCCAATCCGAAACCTGGGTCGAACCCATTCTGGAGCATCCCGTGGCTATCATTTTGTATACGGCTGACATGGGGTTCTGCGGGGCCAAATACTCATTGGTGGCATTCACCAGTTCCACCGTGTAAAAGTCTGCACCTTGTGGCATCTCATCAATGACTGACACCTGCTTGCCCAAGCGACTTCCCTCGCCGCGAATCACTAACTCTTCATAATCTATGACTAAACTATATGTAGGAGCAAATTGAGAATTTCAACCTCAGGGTGAGACTAGGTGAGAGGAGGCATTTCTAAAAAAAAAGGATATATATATATATATATATATATATATATATATATATATATATATATATATATATAT
>NC_028637.1:77840413-77842002 GCF_001406875.1 Solanum pennellii | reverse complement strand
TTCTATTAATTCTCAAGCCTTCTTTTATACCAAGGCATCATCATCTCATTACTTCAGTTCATCAAGCCTTCTTTTTTTATCAAGGCATCATCATTAACTAGAGATTAGGTTTTTATCAAGATTTGGGATTCAATTGCTTCATCATGCTTATTTCATCACAATCATATATATAAAAATCACATCATGCATGCACACAATTAAGCATATAGAAGACTTTATAATACTACCCAACACATATCATTCGCTATTAAGAGTTTACTACGAATAGCATAAACCATAACCTACCTCCACCGAAGATTCGTGATCAAGCAAGCAAATTCCCCAAATTCTTATTGTCCTCTTCGTTTCTCTCTCTCTCTACTCGTTCTCCCTCTCTTTCAGTTCTTTTTCTTTTTCTTATTCAATCCCTCTTTCTTTTATCCTAATTAGCATATAATTAAGTATAAAGATGGCAATAAATCCTACTAATTAACTCAAGGTTACCTCTTTTAACCCCCAAATAATTAGACTTATTAACATTAACCCTCTAACTTTATAATTAAAGCAGGAATAGTCCAAAACGCCCCTTAAATCACTAACAGAAATCCGACCCAGCCTGGGATTACGCAGTCTGCGACGGCCCATCGCGCCTGCGACGGTCCGTCCTGCCATTCCGTTACGAAGTTCAGAGAGTCGATTTCAGTACCCAAATTTCAGAATTCTGAGTGTTTTGGAACGAGACTCCCTCGACGGTCCGTCGTGCCCATGACGGTCCGTCGTGGGTTCCGTCGTCTCAGCCAGTTTTTCCAGAAATAAAATCTGCTGCTCAAAACGACTAAATAGGTCGTTACAAGATTAATGTTCAATTAGATGTGAAACTTATAAAAGACATGTTTCTCAAACACCCAATTCAAAAGAATTTCTCAAAGCGTGTCATTCTTCAATTTTCTGACCAATCAAACAAAGACACGTAAAATAAATTGAAGATTGTGCTAACTAAAAACCATAGTTCACAGTGTTCAAAATGACCAGTATATTATTTCGACGAAAATGAAAGGATTTACATGAGCTTGGATCATGAACATGCTTCTGAATTGATCAGATGAAATTCGAGCAGACACAATGTCAATTTTATGTTTCTCCAAAACATAACAAATGGTGGTAAATAGTCCTGGCTTCTTAAGACAACACACACTAATATGTGCATCTTCACCAGCTACATTTAGTACAACATTTGGTGAACTCCATATCATAAAACCAGTTGGAATAAGGAGACTAGAACCATGATTAGCTTGTATAATAGCTGTAGAATTACAGGTTGATCCATGATCACCCTCATACTTCTCCCACCTATTACCAATTTTTTGTAAACCCATCAACATGATGTTATTTTCTTCTAGCCTTTCTAGCTTTTGACTTTCAAGTTTATTGAAAGTGTTTTGCAACTTCTGAATGCGGTTCACTGCTTCATAAACTATTTTAGACTTATCAGCATGCATATACAAAATAAGATAAATTAATTTAATTTCTACTTCAGATTGCAAAATCAGGTTTTTCACTAATTAAGGAAGTAAGTCAAGGAAATATATATATATATATATATATATATA
>NC_028637.1:77833339-77839988 GCF_001406875.1 Solanum pennellii | reverse complement strand
ACGCGTGTCATTCTTCAATTTTCTGATCAATCAAACAAAGACACGTAAAATAAATCGAAGAGTGTGCTAACTAAAACCCAAGTTCAAAGTGTTCAAAATGACCAATATATTATTTTGATAAAAATGAAAGGTCTTACGTGAGCTTGGATCATGAACATGCTTCTGAATTGATCAGATTAAATTTGAGCAGACACAATGTCAATCTTATGTTTCTCAAAAACATAACAAAGGGTGGTAAATAGTCCCGGCTTCTTAAGACAACACACACTAATATGTGCATCTTCACCCGCTACATTTAGTACAACATTTGGTGAACTCCATATCATAAAACCTGTTGGAATAAAGGGACTAGAAGCATGATTAGCTTGTATAATAGTTGTAGAATTACAGGTTGATCCATGATTACCCGCATACTTCTCCCACCTATTACCAACTTTTTGTAAACCCATCAACATGATGTTATTTTCTTCTAGCCTTTCTAGCTTTTGACTTTCAAGTTTATTGAAAGTGTTCTGCAACTTTTGAATGCGGTTCAATGCTTCATAAACTATTTTAGACATATCAGTCTGCATACAAAATAAGATGAAATTAATTTAATTTCTACTTTAGATTGCAAAATCAGGTTTTTCACTAATTAAGGAAGTAAGTCAGGGAAATATATATATATACACGAGTTAATTAGTTTCAAGTAATTTATTAATTTCTAAATAATATTCATTTAATAAGTACAAATTATAAAAAAGGCTTTAATTTTGAATTTTAATTTTTATATTATGTCTATTACGCATTTGAGTCATAAAGTTATAATTATATGGATTAAGGAAATAATTTTTTTGACAAATTTAGAATAGAATTAGTACAAGTTGAGAATTTCATATTCTTATGCTAGAAGAAAAAAAATGAAGAAATATATATAGAGTTTTTTTTTTGGGAACATATATATGAAAAAATTGGAATTCTATATTGTTTTATTCTTTTTCTTTTTTTGGGTGAACAAAACACATCTTATTATTCAATTTTGAAATTAACAGGTCGATATGTACAAATTAGTAATAGGGAAATGTGTATATTACCAAATAAATTTATTCCAATTGTGTCAAAAGTCTATTAGAAATAGTCTGTCTTACTCACACAAATAGAGATCTGCCTACATCTTACTATTTCAAAATCTCACTCGTAAAACTATAGTGTTTGTTGTAATGTTACACACACACACAAAACACATACACACACGCACGCACTCACGCAGGCACACACGCACACGCACGTACGCATGCACGCACGCACGCACAAACACATATGAAAATTATAGGATTATCATATGTAATTGCCAAAAAGAATTAAGAAAAAAGAAGTAATTTTAAAATTATTTTACAAGTTTATTTTTGAAAAAGAAAAAGAAAACAACATTTACGGTCATAATCGTTCATTCTCTATCGAATGAACTATAAAGTAAATAAAACGAGATTTACGACCACAACAATTCATCTTCAAACAGATGAACTTGAAAAGTAAACATGCCTATACGGCAACAACCGTTCATCCTCCACTGAATGAACTTCAAAAGTAAATATGATATTGATCATCTGGGGGTTGTCATCAACATTATCTCATTTGCAGCTTGCTTGTACATGTCTTCCACGGTGAATGCTTCGTAGAATTGAGCAACCCCACTTCCATCTTTATCCTAAATATACATCAAACATGTTTTTAGAAGCAATCAATAATAACAACAATAGTAATATTGTCTGTATATATGTACATGAATCTTGTAATAGTAGAAAGACTATTCAAGTAAAACAATTTAAATAATGTCTAAATATAATCTACGACTAAACTATATGTGGCAGCAAATAGAGATTCAACCTCAGGATGAATAGGTGGGAGGAGGCATTTTTTTAAAAAAAAGGATAGATATATACTTTTTTTTTATTCCATTTTGTGTGAAGATAAATGTTCAATTAGATTTGAAACTTATAAAATAAAACAACTATATGTTTCTCAAACACCCAATTCAAAAGAATTTCTCAATGCGTGTCATTCTTCAATTTTCTGATCAATCAAACAAAGACACGTAAAATAAATCGAAGAGTGTGGTAACTAAAACCCAAGTTCAAAGTGTTCAAAATGACCAATATATTATTTTGATAAAAATGAAAGGTCTTACGTGAGCTTGGATCATTAACATGCTTCTGAATTAATCAGATGAAATTCGAGCAGATACAATGTCAATCTTATGTTTCTCCAAAACATAACAAATGGTGGTAAATAGTCCTGGCTTCTTAAGACAACACACACTAATATGTGCATCTTCACCAGCTACATTTAGTACAACATTTGGTGAACTCCATATCATAAAACCAGTTGGAATAAGGGGAGTAGAACCATGATTAACTTGTATAATAGCTGTAGAATTACAGGTTGATCCATGATCACCCGCATACTTCTCCCACCTATTACCAACTTTTTGTAAACCCATCAACATGATGCTATTTTCTTCTAGCCTTTTTAGCTTTTGACTTTCAAGTATATTGAAAGTGTTCTGCAACTTTTGAATGAGGTTCACTGCTTCATAAACTATTTTAGACTTATCAGCATGCATATACAAAATAAGTTGAAATTAATTTAATTTCTACTTCGGATTGCAAAATCAGGTTTTTCACTAATTCAGGAAGTAAATCAAGGAAATATATATATATATACACGAGTTAATTAGTTTCAAGTAATTTATTAATTTCTAAATAAGATTCATTTAATAAGTACAAATTATAAAAAAGACTTTAATTTTGAATTGTTAATTTTTATATTATGTCTATTACGCATTTGAGTCATAAAGTTATAATTATATGGATTAAGGAAATACGTTTTTTGACAAATTTAGAATAGAATTAGTACAAGTTGAGAATTTCATATTCTTATGCTAGAAGAAAAAAAAATGAAGAAATATATATAGAGTTTATTTTTTTGGGAACATATATATGAAAAAATCGAAATTCTATATTGTTTTATTCTTTTTCTTTTTTTGGGTGAAAAAAATACATCTTATTATTCAATTTTAAATTAACAGGTCGATATGTGCAAATTAATAATAGGGAAATGTGTATATTACCAAATAAATTTATTCCAATTGTGTCAAAAGTCTATTAGAAATAGTCTGTCTTACTCACACAAATAGAGATCTGCCTACATCTTACTATTTCAAAATCTCACTCGTAAAACTATAGTGTTTGTTGTTGTGTTACACACACATACGCACACATGCACACACACGCACGCACGCACGCACGCACTCACAATCACATATGAAAATTAAAGGATTATCATATGTAATTACCAAAAAGAATTAAAAAAAAAGAAGTAATTTTAAAATTATTTTACAAGTTTATATTTGAAAAAGAAAAAGAAAACAATCTTTACGGTCATAATCGTTCATCCTCTATCGAATGAACTATAAAGTAAATAAAACAAGATTTACAACCACAACAATTCATCTTCAAACAGATGAAAACGAAAAGTAAATATGCCTATACGGCGACAACCGTTCATCCTCCACTGAATGAACTTCAAAAGTAAATATGATATTGATCATCTGGGTGTTGTCATCAACATTATCTCATTTGCAGCTTGCTTGTACATGTCTTCCACGGTGAATGCTTCGGAAAATTGAGCAACCCCACTTCCATCTTTAGCCTAAATATACATCAAACATGTTTTTAGAAGCAATCAATAATAACAACAATAGTAATATTCTCAGTATATATGTACATGAATCTTGTAATAATAGAAAGACTATTTAGGTAAAACAATTTAAATAATGTCTAAATATAATCTATGACTAAACTATATGTGGTAGCAAATAGAGATTCAACCTGAGGATGAGACAGGTGGGAGGAGGCATTTTAAAAAAAAAAAGGATAGATATATACTTTTTTTTTAATTCCATTTCGTGTGAAGATAAATGTTCAATTAGATTTGAAACTTATAAAATAAAACAACTATATGTTTCTCAAACACCCAATTCAAAAGAATTTCTCGACGCGTGTCATTCTTCAATTTTCTGATCAATCAAACAAAGACACGTAAAATAAATCGAAGAGTGTGCTAACTAAAACCCAAGTTCAAAGTGTTCAAAATGACCAATATATTATTTTGATAAAAATGAAAGGTCTTACGTGAGCTTGGATCATGAACATGCTTCTGAATTGATCAGATTAAATTTGAGCAGACACAATGTCAATCTTATGTTTCTCAAAAACATAACAAAGGGTGGTAAATAGTCCCGGCTTCTTAAGACAACACACACTAATATGTGCATCTTCACCCGCTACATTTAGTACAACATTTGGTGAACTCCATATCATAAAACCTGTTGGAATAAAGGGACTAGAAGCATGATTAGCTTGTATAATAGTTGTAGAATTACAGGTTGATCCATGATTACCCGCATACTTCTCCCACCTATTACCAACTTTTTGTAAACCCATCAACATGATGTTATTTTCTTCTAGCCTTTCTAGCTTTTGACTTTCAAGTTTATTGAAAGTGTTCTGCAACTTTTGAATGCGGTTCAATGCTTCATAAACTATTTTAGACATATCAGTCTGCATACAAAATAAGATGAAATTAATTTAATTTCTACTTTAGATTGCAAAATCAGGTTTTTCACTAATTAAGGAAGTAAGTCAGGGAAATATATATATATACACGAGTTAATTAGTTTCAAGTAATTTATTAATTTCTAAATAATATTCATTTAATAAGTACAAATTATAAAAAAGGCTTTAATTTTGAATTGTTAATTTTTATATTATGTCTATTACGCATTTGAGTCATAAAGATCTTATAATTATATTGATTAAGGAAATATGTTTTTGACAAATTTAGAATAGATTTCATACAAGTTGAGAATTTCATATTCTTATGCTAGAAAAAAATGAAGAAATATATATAGAGATTTTTTTTTTGGGAACATATATATAAAAAAATCGGAATTCTATATTGTTTTATTCTTTTTCTTTTTTGGATGAACAAAACACATCTTATTATTCAATCTTGAAATTAACAGGTCGATATGTGCAAATTAGTAATAGGGAAATGTGTATAATACCAAATAAATTTATTCCAATTGTGTCAAAAGTCTATTAGAAATAGTCTGTCTTACTCACACAAATAGAGATCTGCCTACATCTTACTATTTCAAAATCTCACTGGTAAAACTATAGTGTTTGTTGTTGTGTTACACACACACACACACGACACACTCACGCACGCACGCACACACACGCACAATCACATATGAAAATTAAAGGATTATCATATGTAATTGCCAAAAATAATAAAAAAAGAAGTAATTTTAAAATTATTTTACAAGTTTATATTTGAAAAAGAAAAAGAAAACAACCTTTACGGTCATAATCGTTCATCCTCTATCGAATGAACTATAAAGTAAATAAAACAAGATTTACGACCACAACAATTCATCTTCAAACAGATGAACTTGAAAAGTAAACATGCCTATACGGCGACAACCGTTCATCCTCCACTGAATGAACTTCAAAAGTATATATGATATTGATCATCTGGGGGTTGTCATCAAAATTATCTCATTTGCAGCTTGCTTGTACATGTCTTCCACGGTGAATGCTTCGGAGAATTGAGCAACCCCACTTCCATCTTTAGCCTAAATATACATCAAACATGTTTTTAGAAGCAATCAATAATAACAACAATAGTAATATTGTCAGTATATATGTACATGAATCTTGTAATAGTAGAAAGACTATTCAAGTAAAACAATTTAAATAATGTCTAAATATAATCTACGACTAAACTATATGTGGTAGCAAATAGAGATTCAACCTCAGGATGAGACAGGTGGGAGGAGGCATTTTTTTTAAAAAAAAGGATAGATATATACTTTTTTTTTACTTCCATTTCATGTGAAGATAAATGTTCAATTAGATTTGAAACTTATAAAATAAAACAACTATATGTTTCTCAAAGACCCAATTCAAAAGAATTTCTCAGCGCGTGTCATTCTTCAATTTTCTGATCAATCAAACAAAGACACGTAAAATAAATCGAAGAGTGTGCTAACTAAAACCCAAGTTCAAAGTGTTCAAAATGACCAATATATTATTTTGATAAAAATGAAAGGTCTTACGTGAGCTTGGATCATGAACATTCTTCTGAATTGATCAGATGAAATTCGAGCAGACACAATGTCAATCTTATGTTTCTCCAAAACATAACAAAGGGTGGTAAATAGTCCCGGCTTCTTAAGACAACACACACTAATATGTGCATCTTCACCCGCTACATTTAGTACAACATTTGGTGAACTCCATATCATAAAACCAGTTGGAATAAAGGGGACTAGAACCATGATTAGCTCGTATAATAGCTGTAGAATTACAGGTTGATCCAAGATTACCCGCATACTTCTCCCACCTATTACCAACTTTTTGTAAACGCATCAACATGATGTTATTTTCTTCTAGCCTTTCTAGTGTTTGACTTTCAAGTTTATTGAAAGTGTTCTGCAACTTTTGAATGCGGTTCAATGCTTCATAAACTATTTTAGACTTATCAGTCTGCATACAAAATAAGATGAAATTAATTTAATTTCTACTTTAGATTGCAAAATCAG
>NC_028637.1:77799396-77823339 GCF_001406875.1 Solanum pennellii | reverse complement strand
TTTTATTTTTATTTGTACATTGAACAAACTAAAAATAAAATAAAATGCCCCAGATTCTATTAAAAAATAATTTTTATTGTTATTTATTATTTTATCATGCATATTGTATGAAAAGTAAGGATTCAAGAACTTACCATCGTGGCGTTTGTCTCTCGCAAACTATTTACATGATTCTGCTTTATACCTGGTTCGTGACTTCGAGTATCTTGTGAATCTTGACTTCTGGATCCGCCCCGCTTGGGAGATTCATCCCATTGAAGATTGTGCGAATATCTTGAAGATTTTTAAAAACAGTCCTTATCTTTCCTTGAAATACTTTTCATGGACATTCTAACTCATTACCATTTTGTGCATGTTGTGTGATTCATTCGTTCCCAAGCAACTCTTTTAATTTATCTATTTTCACACGGTATCGATTTATGATATTTATTTTCTCGATAGGTTCACAGCCCTAGACAATATGGTGCATGCTGATATACCGTGGTTTTACAATATTTTTAATGTATTTTCTTTAAGTTTAGTGTGTGTCCAAAAGCCTTTTGTATTGATTTTTATTTAAGTTTCTTTTTATTTGCAAGAAATCTGTCTAAAGATGAACGCGGAAGTTTTTGAGCAAGAAATGCAGAAAAGTTACCACCTATGGAGCTTGTGACGGTCCGTCGTGCCTGTGACGGTCCGTAGGTGGCATCGTAGTGAAGCTGCTGAAGAAAGATAGGGAAGTCTGACCAAGTGTGGGGTTTACGAAGTGCATGACGGACCGTCGTATCCATGACGTTCCGTCCTGCTGGTTCGTCGTGATGATCAGAGAAGTAATCCAGTACCCAAATTTCAAGAGTTTAAGTGTTATGGATCGGAGACCCTCGACGGACCGTCGTGCCTGTGATGGTCCGTCATACCTGTTCGTCGAGGGTAATGAAGAAACAACAAAAGGATCTGTAAAGTATAGGATGACGGAGGCCATGACGGTTCGTCGTGACCACGATGGCCCATCACGAGGTCCGTCGACCCAGCCGCGTTTTGACAGATTTTCAGCAAATAGAGTCCTTCTTTTAGTAGGTTCTTGTTTTTTTATAAATAGTTCAAAAAATCTCGTTTTTATGGTTAGACTCTCTTATGGTTAGACACTCTTATAGTTAGATTCTCTTATGTTAGACTCTTTGTTAGTAGACTTTGTGATTGTGATATACTTTTGAAGAATCTTTAGTCCTCGATTAATTTCAGTAATTGAGACACTTTTTCTGAAATTGATTGTTGGTGCATTTGTTGATTAATCAAGTGAACTTCTGGATTTTATTCTCTCATTGAAGTAAGTGCATGAATTTTTATATTACATATATGAGTATTGTGATTATGACTATGGGTATCTAAACTCCATAACTAGGGTTGTGGGAACCATAGGCGAATAATGAGGTAAAACCTAATTAAAATAACAATTCTAGAATAGTGTTTTGCATGTATTGATAATTCTTTCGTTTAGAAGTCTTTTTAACGGATGGCCAACGTTAGAACTCGCCTTAATGCTACTTGCCGGACCAAGGAGTAAGATAATAGAAAAAAATTATCAACATAGATTTAGTATATACTATCTAATAGGCTAGTATTGATTGGTACGAGGTAATAACTTAGTAAAATATCGAATACAATGCTTAATATGAGATAAAGGTAAGGGTTAGTATAGCAACACACGTAGCCGGACCAAGGTGCGGAATAAAATTTTTTAGATGCCGGACCAAGGATTTAGAAATACATAACTTATCACTTTGCATGCAAAATACTAGGAAAGAATTGTTATAGTTAGAATTATCAAGTTAGGAACCTGTGGGGAACACTTAAACCCTAGTTACTGTTATTAATTGATTAAACTCCAAGGTTTGATTCTGTTAGTTGATTACTTTAATTTAGTTAGTTATCTTTAGTTATTGTCTTTTGTTTTCTAAGGAAATAATTGACTAAATAATAGTAATAATAGATTGAAGTTAAGTCTGAACTATTTTATTCGTGGGAACGATCCCAACCTCATTAGTTGGGTTCTTTACTTGATACGACCGCTTTACTTCTTATTTGAGAAGTAAGTTTGAGCGTATCAAATTTTTGCCGCTGCCGGGAAAAGTATCTTTTAGATTAACTTAAACTTCTTACTAAAGTTTAGTCAATATTTTCTTGATTTTACTTTTCTATTGTTTTTTATTCTTGCAGAACTATCTTCCTTGTATGCCAAATACACGAAGAGGAAGGGAACCCTTGTATCCCTACGATCACGAATTAGAGCGTACACTATCCAATATGAATCGAAACTTAGGTATTGATGATGATGAACCGAACAAGAACATCCCAGCGCCGATTGATGTTCATGGTCAGTTATTACCCGATGATCCAGGTGAAAATCAACAAACGGGACAGAATCCCGCTCCATGCCCTCAAGAATACTACAGAGGCTATGATAATATAGCAGACTCTGATGGGCCACTTGTCTTGCCCCCTCTACCACCAGGACACACCTTTGTGGTAACTAGTAGCCTGATGCAACTGCTCACTGCCAGAGGTTTGTTTTCAGGGCTACCTTCTGAGGATCCACATGCCCATATAGCTAAGGTTAGGGCAGTGTGTAAAAGCTGTGTAGGGAGGCCTGTCTTGGACTTGGATGTAATAGGGCTAGGAGTGTTTCCTCTCTCACTGATGGGAGAAGCTGCTATATGGTTCACTAAGCTTCCTTATAACTCAATTTTCACTTGGAACCAACTAAGGGACGGTTTCTTATCACGCTACTACCCGATCTCCAAGAAACTAAACCACAAAGACAGAGTGAACAACTTTGTGGCACTACTAGGAGAGTCAGTTAGTAGTTCTTGGGATAGATTCACCTTATTTTTTAGAAGCATCCCCAATCACCGCATAGATGATGAGTCACTGAAGAAATACTTCTATCGGGGACAGAATGATAACAATAAAGCGGTGTTGGATACTATAGCGGGTGGTTCTTATGGGGAGTGTCCTTATGCTAAGATTGCCGAAAAGTTAGAGAAAATCTCCCGGAACTATAAAGCTTGGAGTACTAGGAAGTCGGATACTGGGAGAAATACCTTCGCAGTGCAATCCACTCACAACCCAGCCACAGATGAGATTCGTGAAGAGATGGCTCAGATGAGAACTGAGCTTGGGTTGGTATTAAAACATATCACTAGGATGCAGAAAAGATAAATGCAGTTAACTACTTGTCTAAACCATCACCACCAAATGATGAATGCTATTATGAGGAGAATTCCTATGCGGTAAATGAACAGCCGGGGGGTTTTCGACCGGGTGCCCAAGGCTCTAATCAGGAGAATTGGCGCCAAGGTCAAGGAAACCAAGGTCGGATCTATGGTAACTATAATCGGGAGGGTTATTATGTCCGAGATGAAAATTACAACTGCGACAACAACTTCAACAGGGGTAACTATGGTAACAGAAATGATAGGAATGGGCCCTATGTCCCTCCTCAAAATCGTGAAGTTACTCCTAGGGACGGTGGAGATAGTATGGCGCGAGTTAAGGATATGTTGCACAAGATGAGGAGGTTCGATGCTAATAATGAGGACATTAAAGAGTTGAGGAGTGATTTAGCGGGTATTGGGCAGAAAGTCGATACACGTGCAATATCGATTAAGCAGATTGAGTTGCAAATGGCCCAATTATCTACAACTGTGAACACACGGCAACCAGTCACTCTTCCTAGCAACACTATCCAAAATTCGAAAAATGACGGAAATTGTATGGCAATCAGTACTCGGGATGGTAAGCAGACCATTGACCCACCTATGCCGTCTAAGGAGAAAAAAATGATAAAAGATAATGATAAGGTGGTAGAGGGTAGTGGTGAAGTAGAAGATAACACTGGAAAAGATGTTGAAATGCCTATAAAGGTAATTTTCATGCCTAGACCACCACCACCCTTTCCTCAAAGATTAGTGAAAAAGACCGAGGATGGTAAATATCGACGTTTTATAACAATGTTGAAGCAGCTTTCTATAAATGTCCCTTTGGTAGAAGCTCTAGAACAAATGTCCGGTTATGCCAAGTTTATGAAAGATATGGTTACAAAGAAAAGATCGGTCACTTTCGAGGATGATGATAGAATGCAGCATTGTAGTGTTATTGCTACAAGATCTCTCGTACAAAAGAAAGAAGATCCGGGTGCATTCACTATTCCTTGTACAGTCGGGTCATTACATTTTGCGAAAGCATTATGTGATCTGGGGCAAGCATAAATCTCATGCCCCTCTCGATTTACAAGAAGTTGGATTTGGGTGACCCAAAGCCCACTGTGATGCGGCTACTGATGGCCGATCGAACAGTGAAAAGACCTATAGGGATACTCCACGATGTGCTAGTAAAAGTGGAGTCGTTCATATTTTCGGCAGATTTTGTTATCCTTGATTGTGAAGTCGATTTTGAGTGCCTATTATTTTGGGAGGCCATTCCTTGCTATGGGTAGAGCCTTAGTTGATATGAAAAAGGGGCAGATGGAATTTCGATAGAACAATGAAGAAGCGACCTTCAACATTTGTAGGTCCATGAAGCAGAGTGGTGAGATCCAATCGGTATCTGCTATATCCTACAAAGAAAAGATGAAGAAGCACCATGACCTAAAAAGTGAAAAACGAGAATTCATGGTTGGGGATTTGGTGCTTTTATACAATACTAGGTTGCGTTGGTTTCCGGGCAAGCTCAAGTCCAAATGGACTGGCCCTTACTTGATTACCACACTATTCCCTCATGAAGCAGTTGAGTTAAAACCAAGGAGGGTGTGCGGTTTAAGATAAATGGACAACGAATAAAACCCTATTTTGGGCATGCTGAATCGGTGAATGAAGGAATCGAGGCAGACCATCTTGATGAAGTCTGAGTAATCAAGCGTCTTCAGTCGTGCCGCAACGTTAAATCAGGCGCTTGTTGAGAGGCAACACAATACTTATAGTTTTCTTTCTAGTAATGGTAGCATCTTCTACTAATGGGTTTTAAATTTGTAGGCACATCACCAGAAATTCTGCAGAAAATCACACTGCAACAGTCACTGACGGACACATCGACGGACCGTCACGCACGCGACAGACCGTCACATGAATGCCAGGTACGTCTTTCAATTATTTTCGAAACTAGGGCACACGTGACGGTACTGATGACGGACCGTCGCATCTCCGACGGACCGTCATCGGGGTCTCGTTGCAGCATTAATGAGCATACCCAACCCGACCCGGTTGGGGGTAATTTGAAAAATTGGTAACATTTAAAAATCCCACCCCTTCATTTCACCCATTTCCCTCCCATTTCAACTTCCAACTTCCTACCTCCCTTCTCTATCAACCGATCGCTTCCCCAAATTCCCCAATTCCGGATATCTCCTTTCTACTGGTCGGAGTCGGTTGTTGTGTAACTGTTCTTGATCACCAAATACCTCCCTTGCTTGTTTTTCTCAAATTCTCAGGTATATGTCTCTGAAATCTACCCATTTACATTGCATTTTTGTTTATCAATTAGTATTAGCCTATTTCTTATTGATGGATCTTCATTCTTTGATCCAAATTTTGTCTGACCTAGGTTGAGAATCCTCAAAATTGCCTTGTTAAAACTCTAGAAATATGTGCTTTAGCATTGCTAGTTTACTATGTATTTGGGTTAGAAACATATAGGTTATCACTAAGTATTCAATGTGAGTCATAGGGGATGATTGTGGCGTCCCCAGTTCTGTCACTGAATGACAGAACGAGACCCCGATGACGGACCGTGGTACCCACGATGGACCATCATAGGGTATGTTTCAACATTCCACTGTACGTTTTCTGCAAGTGTCCACCAACGGATACATGCGACGGACCGTCGTTCCGACGACGGTCCGTCCTGCACAACAGTTCTGGTTGTCAGAGACCTTTTTTCTAAGGGTCTTCTGCTTTTTCTAAGTGTCCTCTGACGGACATATACGACGGACCGTCATACCCTCGACGGTCCGTCCTGCACAACCGTCGTGACGGTCAGATACCCATCTCCTCAAGGTCTCTATACTTTTTCTAAGTGTCCTCTGATGGACATCTACGACGGACCATCATACCCTCGACGGTCCATCCTGCACAACCGTCGTGTCGGTCAGAGACCTCTCTCCTAAGGGTCTCCACGACGGACATCGACAAAGGACCGTCATTGTCACGACGGTCTGTCCTTCTTATCCGTCATACTTGTCAGAGACTTTCCTTCAGGGGTCTCTACATCAACATAGTTGAAGTAAGACATGACGGACCCCATGACGGTCTGTCGTACTTACGACGAGCCGTCACCTGGTCTGTCGTGTTTCACGGTTACTGCAGAAAAGTCATTGCAGCTTAGCTCTTATATTTATTTTGTTTCGTTTTTGCTCGTCTTGTTTGTTCCTTCTTGTACTAATATTTGATTCTTTACAGGTACTATCTTTTATGGCACCAAAACAAGATCGAGTTTACGCACGTGGACGTTCAAAGTATATCGCCCCGTCTGCCCTCCTGGTCATAGGCTCTGATGATGAGCATGACCACGAGTACGTGCCCCCAGGCACTGCCACTCCATCACGATCTGCACATGCTACCAGAGTTACGCCCAAAAAGGTGGCATCCGGCGTAGTCACTTCCTCCCAGTCTGATGAGGAGCGCACACTGACCGGCACACCTTCTGGGTCAGCTACTCATGAAGAAGGAGCGTCTGGCTCCTTAGGAGTTTCGTGGTCGGAGGAAGCCTCAGGGTTCGCTGAAGTCCCTGCACCCGCCACAACTGCACAGTCTGCCTCGTCTAATGAGGCTGACAGTTCTGATTCCACTCCCGACTCACTGACTCGTGCTCTCACCTCGGTTGCCGACCAGCCCAACCAGTGGTGTGTTGACGGGCAATATCAAGTTTATTCAGATGCAAAGTTTCTGAATGATAAAGGAGTCATGACACGGACCCTTACACTGGAGAGTCGGGTCCTTACAGGTAGTCTCCCCACCATGACAGAGATCCACAATCACTTCACCAGGCACCGACTTGAGTGGACAGCGCGTTCTTTGGGCCGTTATAGTGAGGAGTTGGTCTGAGAGTTCTACACCTCCTACGTGGCTACTCTCAGATCATAGATAGATAGGCGGGCTGCCCCCGCCAAATAGGCCCCACTTGAGCATGTTCGAGAACGTGGCATTCAGGTCGATATCTCCCTGCCTGCCATCCGTCGGTATCTATACGGCGAGTATGTTGATGCCAATCGGACCCCTCTCACAGCTGAGTTTGACTACCGGTGGCAAATTGTAAAAGATGTCCAATTCTTGCGTGAGCCATCGCTGAGAGAGACCACCAAGATGTGGATGGCCCTGTACTTGTCTGTTGATGGAGAGAGTATCGACTGGGTAATAGAGCCGAACGGAGCCATCAAGAAGGCTAACTTGACCTTCACGGCTAAGTTCTTATGGTTGATTGTTCGCCACTGCCTTCCCCCACAGCTGCTGATAATATAGTCACATGGGATCGTGCAGTTCTGATGGCGGCGATGATAGCCGGGTTTGAGGTGGACTTCGCTTTGCTTCTACAGGCGGTAATGCACGATAGGGCTTTCAAGGTCACAACTACTTATCCATTTCCGTGCATGATATTTTTCCTATGCAGGTCCGCAGGTGTGCCCATCTGGCACATTGATTAGCTCAAGACTCTGCTGGGAACTTTTGATATCGGCCTCATCAGGGATGAGGCCAATAAGCTGGCTCCATGCAAAGGGCCCCGTCCAGAGTTGCCTCCACTTGGTGAAAATCTGGCTGATACGGTAGCACATGGTCACACGGCTACGCAGGCTACTTCTGAAACCACTACTACCCCGGTCTAGTCTATCCCGGGTAGTAGCACTGCCCCGAGCTCCTCTCGCTCAGCCCCTTTCCCCGCTCTGGTCCCGCTTGCTAGGGTCCAGAAACTAGAGGCACAGATGGCTAGACTTCTGCATCACATTCAGCCTTGGATGCAGAGGTCTATTGCTGAGGCAGAAGAGCGCTTGGAGCGTAAAATGGTCCAGCACACAGAGCGGAAGATCCTTGAGGTTCATCAGCCTTGGACGCTTTTGAGTTGCGGGTGCTAGCCCGGCCAGCCCCTCAGGTGGACGTGTCTACCCTTTAGGCTGCGGTCGAGACTCTTCGAGCGGACATTGATATGATCCTAGAGGCTAGGGTGCCTGAGTCTGAGGCCCCTTCTGCAGAGCTTGCTGAGGACACAGTGATGGCGGCCTTATTCGCCACTTCTGAGATTCCACCACCTCCCCCTAGAGAGCATGCCAAGAGGCGTAAGGGTCTAGAGGAGGATGAGGCTAGAGCACGGAAGAGGGAGCACCGTGAGATGGAGGCTGCGAGGAGAGCCTCGCTTGCTGATGAGAAAGCGCGTCAGATCAGGGCTGTAGAGTCAGCTGCTGGGGCATCTAGATCCAGAGATGTGGCTATAGCGGGAGGCACTGCTGATAGTGATGTTGCTGATGAAGACACTACTGAGGGTGTCCAGACTACAGAGGTTGTGGGTTTTGGGGAACCGGACCCACCAGCTTGCTGATCGTCGGCGCTTTGCGCCACATGTTTGCTTCAGCTACCAGTCTCGTATTTCAATTTTTTTATGCATTGGGGACAATTGCATGTCTTTTTGTTGGGGGTGGGGTAAATGGAAAGTGAGTGCTAGGGTGAAGTCTGAGTAGCCCAATTCACTATCCTATTTTGGGGTTTTCTTTCCTGTGTTCTTTTTCCCCAAGAGACTGATTATTTTTATTGTTGAACCGACATGTCTATATCTTGTGTACATAGTTTAACTCTGAAGCATGATGTCTAAAATGATATCCTGACAAAAAGAAAATGATGCATATCTAGGCATAATAATTGATAAATGTGAGGCTCTAAGCATGACATAGAGATACACCACTACATGACCCTAATTCTGAAATTCGAACTAGGTGTCTGATAATCTGGTAGAGTAATGAGATATCAAGCGAGTGTGAGGAAGATTTGAATAGTTCACTATTTGTACTGAGCTAGAACTTGCCTGGTTAGTCCTGCTAAAAGTAAGTTGTAATAGACAATTAGGAAAGGATCATAGACCCTTGTTTAATATAGCCCATTTTTAGCCTAAATAAAAAACCAAATGAAATTAACCCTTCTTTGATCCAAATAATTTGAGCTTAAACTCGACCTTTCTTTTTTACCCCAACTAATCTTTTCTGGGAATAATGTGTTGACCCTGGTCTCTCCTTGAACATGTGCTCCTCAG
This sequence comes from Solanum pennellii, assembly GCF_001406875.1. NCBI lineage: Eukaryota > Viridiplantae > Streptophyta > Magnoliopsida > Solanales > Solanaceae > Solanum > Solanum pennellii. The sequence continues at coordinate 77,814,075 of NC_028637.1, read as the reverse complement.
CTTATGCCAAAAAGCATAAGTTGAGGGTGGCTAATGCAGAAAACAACATTTTCATGGCCCTGACCCAACTTTGGGTATTGTGTACTTTGACTCATGGCAAAGCCATGAGTTGAGGGTGACTATTATGAGGAATGCTCTGGAAAGTAGGGTTGAAATAACAAAGAGAGAGAAAGAACAAAAGTAAAGTTACTTAAGAACCAGTTGAAATAAAAAAATACAATAAGTACAAGCAAGAAAAGAAGAGAGTCACTTACACAATTGAAGAAAGAAGGGAAACTAGCAAGGTGAAAGAATATGAGAAATTGAGCAAAATAAAATGATAAAAAGTGATATGTTTAGTCGATATGTCAAGAAGGGCAAAAAGTCACTAAATTATACCTAAATATACCCTACTTGACCCTGAGCCTATGTTACAAGCTAAGAAAGTCCTATCGTGATCCTAAAAGTTGTATAGCGAACTTCAAGCAATAAAAATAAGGGCAAGCTTATGGCAATATGTATGAATGAGTTGTGAATTTGTTCTGAGAGTGAGTGTTGAAAATAAATCATTATACTCAAACTGAAATCATTGTGTGAAAAATGAGGATGTTGTTTTGAAGTGACGACACTAGTTGCAATACCGAAAAATATTAGCACCTCGGTGAGAAATTGAAGAGGATAGGTGTCAGTGCTTGGTGAGTCTGTGCCATGATCTGATTCCACATAATTCAAGCCTAATAATGATAACATGCATAAATATGATGAGACTTATCGGGATGGATAGCCAAATGATTGCGAAAGCTAAAACATGGTTACTATTGTACAAAGATTTCGAAGTGAGTCATAGTGCGTCGCTTGAAGGCAAATAACGAATTTAAATTGAGGGTGTTGATATACCGTGGTTTCACAGTATTTTTACTGTTTTTTCCTTAAGTTTAGTGTGTGTCCAAAAGCCTTTTTTTATTGATTTTTATGTAAGTTTCTTTTTATTTGCAGAAAATCTGTCTAAAGATGAACGCAAAAGTTTTTGAGCAAGAAATGTAGAAAAGTTACCACCTACGGAGCTTGTGACCGTCCGTCGTGCCTGTGACGGTCCGTAGGTGGCATCGTAGTGAAGCTGCTGAAGGAACATAAGGAAGTCTGACCAAGTGTGGGGTTACGAAGTGCATGGCGGACCGTCCTGCTGGTTCATCGTGATGATCAGAGAAGTAATCTCAGTACCCAAATTTCAAGAGTTTAAGTGTTTTGGAACGGGGACCCTCGACGGACCGTCGTGCCTGTGATGGTCCGTCATACCTGTTCGTCGAGGGTAATGAAGAAAGCAGCAAAAAGATCTTTAAAGAATAGGATGACGGAGGCCATGACGACCCGTCGTGACCACGACGGCCCGTCACGAGGTCCGTCAACCCAGCCGCGTTTTGACGAATTTTCAGCAAATAGAGTCCTTCTTTTAGTAGATTTTTGTTTTTTATAAATAGTTCGAAAAACTTCGTTTTTATGGTTAGACTCTCTTATGGTTAGACATTCTTATAGTTAGATTCTCTTATGTTAGACTCTTTGTTAGTAGACTTTGTGATTGTGATATACTTTTGAAGAATCTTTAGTCCTCGATTAATTTCAGTAATTGAGACACTTTTTCTGAAATTGATTGTTGGTGCATTTGTTGATTAATCAAGTGAACTTCTGGATTTCATTCTCTCATTGAAGTAAGTGCATGAATATCTTATATTACATAAATGAGTATTGTGATTATGACTATGGGTAACTAAACTCCATAACTAGGGTTGTAGGAATCATAGGCGAATAATGAGGTTAAACCTACGTAAAATAACAATTCTAGAATAGTGTTTTGCATGTATTGATAATTCTTTCGTTTAGAAGTCTTTTTAACGGATGACCAACGTTAGAACTCGCTTTAATGCTACTTGACGGACCAAGGAGGTAGATAATAGAAAAAAAATTATCAACATAGATTTAGTATATACTATCTAATAGGCTAGTATTGATTGATACGAGGTAATAACTTAGTCAAATATCGAATACAATGCTTAATATGAGGTAAAGGTAAGGGTTAGTATAGCAACACATGTAGCCGGACCAAGGCGCGAAGTGAAATTTTCTAGATACCGGACCAAGGATTTAGAAATCCATAACTTATCACTTTGCATGCAAGATACTAGGAAAGAATTGTTATAGTTAGAATTATCAAGTTACGAACCTGTGGGGAACACTTAAACCCTAGGTACTGTTATTAATTGATTAACCTCCAAGGTTTGATTCTGTTAGTTGGTTACTTTAATTTAGTTAGTTATCTTTAGTAATTTAGAAATAAAAACCCCCCTTTTATTGTCTTTTGTTTTCTAAGGAAATAATTGACTAAATAATAGTAATAATAAATTGAAGTTAAGTCTGAACTATCTTCCTCGTGAGATCGATCCCAACCTCATTAGTTGGGTTCTTTACTTGATACGACCGCTTTACTTCTTATTTAAGAAGTAAGTTTGAGCATATCACATGTCCCCAATATTCAACTGGAAATACCATAGTCAATTTGGCAGATTTAATTTTATTTTCTCACTTGACACGAGTTGATGCTGAGAAAGAAAAAAAAACAAAAACTCAAAGAAACACAAGCACAAATGACACTAATGAAAGGGTTATGAAGGAAAAATTATGTCTTTAGAAGTAGTAAATAAATAAGAAAATGTTTAAATGAGTGAAAATAATCTTATCTGAAAGTACGTGACAACTTTAAAATATGACATGCATTTGGACTGAATGTTTGATCTTTTTCGAGTTGTCTGAACCTCAGGAAACAATGTTGCACCTTTAAGTATAACCTTGACTTTTATCATGATTGCGCTCATGTCAAGACAAAATGTCATCATTTGATCAGTAGTGCCTTTCATGATTTTTCACCAATAAGACATTCTAATCTTTGTCACTCAACTAACCATCATCTTATAGTGCCCGTAAGGGTTTTCACTCACAAAACTCTCTTCTTCATTTTCTCCCATAGTTCGCCTACATAATGTCTCAACCTTTAGAGAACTGAAGAACATGATTATCTTTTTATTGAGTGATTAGACCGAACCCCAATGAAGGGTTGCCTACGTATCCTTTTAGTAATTAGGTCAAACATAGTTCAATGAACTTTTCGAGTTTTTTTTCATTTATTTTATTTTATTTTTTTGATTTTTTTATTTTAAAGCACCAGACCAGTGGTTTTTTAGATAAAAAAAAGGATTCATTTTTATCTCCTCATCATAAAAATGACAAGGAGTGCTAAATGTAGTATCTCTTGATCGAATCTGCATTGACAATCGTGTCAATCGCCTTTCCCTCTCCGCCAATTGCAAAACTCCTTTGTATAAAACTTGCTTAATAACATAAGGGCCTTGCCAATTTGGAGCAAACTTTCCCTTGGCCTCGTCTTGGTGGGGAAGGATACATTTCACAACAAGTTGAACCCACTTCAAAATTTCTTGGGCGTACTTTCTTATTATAAGCCCGAGTCATCCTCTGTTTATATAATTGACCAAAACAAATTGATGTCAATCGTTTTTCTTCTATCAGTGCTAATTGTTCTAACCTCGTTTTAACCCATTATATATCCTCATTTTTGCTTCAACAATGGTTCGAAGAGAAGGGATTTCAACTTCTGCAGGTATGATAGCCTCAGTTCCGTAAACCAATAAGTAGGGAATTGCACCGACTGACGTACGAACAGTCATGTGATATCCCATGATAGCGAAGGGTAATTTCTCATGCCACTGTATAGATCCTTGCACCATTTTCCTATGAATCTTCTTGATGTTTTTATTCGCAGCTACAACAGCCCCATTTGCTTTGGGACGATAAGGGGTTGAATGACAATAAACAATTTTAAATTGCTCAAAAAATTCCTTCATCAAGTGGCTGTTGAGATTCATTGCATTGTCTGTAATAATGATTTTTGGTATGCCAAAATGACATATGATGTTGGAATGAACGAAGTCCACCACCGCTTTCTTGGTAACTGATTTGAATGTGACAACTTCTACCCATTTGGTAAAGTAATCGATGGCAACTAAAATAAATCGATGACCATTAGATGCTTTCGGCTCTATTGGCCCAATAACGTCTATTCTTTATGTAACAAAAGGCCACGGAGCAGACATAGGATGTAACTCTAAAGGGGGTGCGTGAATCAAGTCGCTATGAATTTGGCACTGATGGCACTTGCGAACAAATTGGAAACAATCTCGCTCCATGGTCAACCAATAGTATCCTGCCCAAATAATCTTTTTTGCTAGGACGTAACCTTTCATGTGTGGGCCACATACCCCTGAGTGTACCTCGTTCATAATTGTTTCCGCCTCTTGAGTATTCACACATCGTAATAAATTCAAATCCGGAGTCCTTTTATACAAGATATCGCCACTTAAGAGGAACCCATTGGCGAGTCACCTAATAGTTCTTTTTTTATCTCTATCAGCATGCAATGGATATTATTTAGATTTTATAAATTGTTTGATGTCGTGATACCAAGGCTCACCATCTGCCTCTACCACAATTATATTACAATAACCAAGTTGATCCCTAACTTGGATTTCCAACGGGTCAATGTAGGTTTTACCTGGGTATGGAAGCATCGATGCTAGGATCAGCCAACTCATTGTGAAACCTGGGAATATATCTAAATTCAATGGACTTGAACTTTTTGATGAGATTTTTTAAACATTGTTTGTACGGTATGAGCTTGATGTCTCGAGTTTCCCATTCGCCTCGAGCTTGTCGAATGAGCAAGTCGGAATCCCCCAAGACTAAGAGCTCATGTACATCCAGATTCATTGCCATATTCAAACCCATGATGCAAGCTTCGTATTCTGTTGTGTTGTTGGTAGAAAAGAATCGAAGTCATGCTGTGGCAGGATAATGACAACCGTTTGGTGAGATAAGAACTGCCTCAATTCCCACTCTATTTTTGTTGACAGGCCCATCAAAATATAATTTCCATACGAGGTCATTATTCAGGAATTTCTTCCTCGATAGAGCTGATCTCTTCATCAGGAAAGTATGTCTTTAAGGGTTCGTATTCATCATCAATCGGATTCTCTGCCAGATGATCGGCCAACGCTTATGTTTTCATAGCGGTGCGAGTAACATACACAAAATCAAATTCGATAAGCAAAATCTGCCATTTTTCCAACCTACCCGTCGACATGGCTTTTTGAAAAATATATTTCAGAGGATCCATTCGAGATATGAGGTAAGTGGTGTAGGACAAAAAATAGTGCTTCAATTTTTGGGCGACCCAAGTTAAAGCACAACATGTTTTTTCTAATAGAGTGTACTTTGCCTCATAGGATGTGAACTTTTTGCTCAAGTAATAGATAGCTTGTTCCTTTTTCCCCTTGACGTCATGTTGTCCTAGAACACAACCAAAGGAATTATCTGTCACCGAGAGGTATAAAAACAAAGGCCTACCAGGCTCTGGGGGACCAGTACCGGAGGATTTGCTAAATATTTCTTAATTTTGTCAAAAGCCTTTTGACACTCACTTGTCCATTTAATAGCAGCATCCTTTTTCAATAACTTGAATATCGGCTCGCATGTATTAGTGAGTTGAGAGATGAATCGGCTGATATAGTTTAACCTTCCTAGAAAACTCATGATTTCAGTTCTGGTTTTTGGAGGTGGCAATTCTCGAATGGACTTTATCTTGGAGGGGCCTAATTCAATGCCTCTTCGGCTAACTATAAATCCCAAAAGCTTGCCAGATGGAACTCCAAATGCACATTTAGCCGGATTAAGCTTTAGATTGTACTTTCTCAACCATTAGAAAAATTTCCTTAGATCAGGCACATGGTCAATTTGCGTTCTAGACTTAATGATGACATCATCGACATATACCTCAACTTCTTTATGCATCATGTCATGGAATATGGTAGTCATAGCTTTTATGTAGGTTGCCCCTACATTTTTTAGACCAAATGGCATGACCCTATAACAATATGTACCCCACAGGATGGTGAAAGCAGTTTTTTCTGCATCTTTTTCATCCATGAGAATTTGGTGATATCCGGAGTAGCAGTCTACGAAAGATTGAATCTCGTGTTTAGCACAATTGTCAACCAAGATATGACTGTTGGGTAGTGGAAAATTGTCTTTTGGACTTGCTTTTTTAAATCTCTATAATCAACACAAACTCTGATCTTTCCATCCTTTTTTGGTACTCGCACAACATTAGCCAACCAAGTAGTGTATTGGACGACCCTGATCACTTTTACACTCAGTTGCTTCATGATTTCCTCTTTGATTTTATCGCTCATATCTGTCTTAAATTTTCTCTGCTTTTGCTGGACATGTGGAAAATCAAGATGTATGGGAAGTTTGTGAACTACCAAATCAGCACTTAACCCCGGCATGTCATCGTATGACCAATCGAAGACATCTTTGTATTCAATTAAAACTTGAATTATGTCGTCTCGAATATTTTGATCGACATGAATACTTATATTTATTTCTTTCACTTCTTCGGGAGTTCCCAAATTAACCACCTTCGTTTCACTTAAATTAGGTTTAGGCTTATTTTCAAATTGATCCAAACCCCTTTTTATTTCTTCATCTTCATCATATTCCTTAGACTTAGGATTCATTGTTATGAGATTAGAGAACTTTTTAGGATCTAATTGTAAACTCCGCATGCATGTCATATTATTAAAGTTAACGTAACTAAAAATGAAAATAAGATGACAAATATTAGAAAGAGTAGGAACAAAGAAGATGACTAGAACTTCATTGCATTTAATGGGAAAGGATAGAAGGTCTAACAACAAAACGAAACAGCTAGAATGTTTGAATTATAACCCTGAGAATAATCCAAGAAAACAAAATAAAAAAACAACAAAACAAAACTACCATGACTCCTTTCTTGTAGGGATAGGAGTGGCTTTCCAGTTATTGAGTTGGACATTCGGGCCGATAAACTGCACATCCATATGACTAGTGCCCTCACCCCTCTGAGTCATGTTTACCTCATAAAACATTTCCTTGATACCTTGACACATTTTATCCACATCATTTTGGATAGGTAAGTCTAGACACGGTTCACCTCGAGATTTAATGAAAGATTGAGCAATATGGGGGGTCGGCTTCGACAGATTCCAAGCATTTCTTTTACGATCTTTTGCCCATTTTCTATCAAATCTAGTTGGATTGAAACCCAAACCAAATGTATCTTGATTACCCATTGGACTGATAGGATTCACAATTCCTTGCAACGACAAACCTAATCCATTTTCAGGTTCATAGCCGTTTTGTACCATTTGAGCCACCACCATGACTGAAGTAGAGGACAGACGAGGTTGGAGGATAGGCTTTCCTTCTAAGAAGTGATTAACCGTTATTATATCCAAAGCCTAATAGTTGAGGGATTCACAACCTCTTTTAGCCTCAATGCATGGTATTGAAGGATCTCGGGTGATTGGGAGATCAACTTCACCATGGACAATGATTTCTTGTTTGTCATGTTCAAACTTGACCACTTGGTGTAGAGTAGACGGCACAGCTCTAGCCATGTGGATCCATGGCCTACCCAAAAGCAGATTATAAGACGTGTCCATGTCTATAACTTGGAAAGTGATTCCAAACTCCGCTGGTCCAATTGCAACAATTAAGTATAGTTCACCAAGAGTATCCCGTTTTGCACCATCAAATGCCCGTACACAAACATTGTTAGTACGAATCCTATCAGTGCTGATTTTCAAGCTTTGTAGAGTGGAAAGAGGGCATATGTCTACACCTGATCCTCCATCGACCATGACTCTCTTCACATAGTGTTCTTCACATTTCACGGTTAAATGTAGAGCCCTATTATGTCCAGATCCTTCCAAGGGCAATTCATCATCAGTGAAAGTGATTCTATTTACCTCAAAAATTTGATTGACCATCTTTTCCAAGTGACTTACTGTAATATTTTCTGATATATGTGCCTCATTCAAAATTCTGGTCAACACTTCACAATGTTCTTTAGAATGTATGAGAAATGACGATAAAGAGATTTGAGCAGGCGTTTTCCTCAACTGATCTATAACAGAATAATCTTGAGCTTTCATCATTTTTAGAAACTCTTCAGCATCTTCCTCAGTGACTGGTTTTTTTATCGGCAACTGATTTTCTTTGATTTGTTTGTCCCTCTTTAATTCTTCCGGAGCATAACATCTTTCGGAACGAGTTAAGCCTCTTGTTTCATTTGTTTCTTTGATAATCTCCTTTCCCTTGTGAGTAACGACGACTTTGTTGTAGTTCCACAGAATGACCTTGGTGTTTGTGATCGGAAGTTGTGTTGCAATTTGTATCACAACTGGCTCTTTCATACTTTCTTGATTTTGATCAAACATTGAAAATTTACCAGGAATGTAGCATTTTGGTTCATTCAACGGTACGTCTTCTCTTTTTATAGATTCAGGGACATACAACACTAGCTTCCTCGATTTCCCAATATTCGAACATGCACCTTTAACAATTATCGGTGCCCTTTGTATGGGTTCTAAAACCATACTAGACTCTTCTTTTGAAACCTTGCTTTCCACTTTTGTTCTACTTGTTTGCTCATAATCTTCAAAAATGTCAACCATCCCCACAACACACTCATTATTATGAGCAGGGAGTGGGTTATTGGTGACATTGGGTGCTTCCTCATTGCGTACCTCGATTACCTTATCCTCGATTAACTTCTCAATGACTCTTTTTAGGGTCCAACAATTCTCTGTGCTATGACCTAGAGCGTTGGCGTGATACTCGCATATAACAGTTGTATCAAAACCTCTTGCATTTGGATTGACAACGTACGGATTGACAGGTTTAACCTGTCTCGATTGTATTAATTTTCATAACAAACTCGTATACGATTCCCAAATTGGGATAAAATTTTCTTTTCGACCTTGTTCTCTCGTATAGTTTGTCCAGGGACGTGGATTGTATGGCGCCTGGAAATTTTGTTATTGGGGGCGAGAAACTTGTGGGGCAGGCCCCCACCATTGTTGGCGCGAAGGAGGCCGGACATATGCCTGAGTATTTAGAACTGCATATTGGGACGGGTAATAATGCTGAGGAGAATTATATTGTTCTTGTTGGACTTGACCATAAGGATTGTTCATGCCCAATTGAACACCTCTCGATCCAGATGCTCTCATGGACCCTTCCTCCTTTTTTCGATTGGTAAAATTACCGGATCCACTTTGTATTGCTTGTGTGGTAGCTCTAATGGCTGCTTGACTCACAATCTTACCCGACTTTATGCCATTCTCTACCATTTCTTCGATCTTAATCGCTTCGGCGAAAGGCTTACCCGTTGCGGCGAGAAGATAATGAAAGTAGTCAGGTTCTTGAGCTTGGAGAAAAACATCAACTAACTCATAGTATTTCATCGGCGGTTTGACTGTAGCCGCCTGCTCCCTCCATCTTATGGCATATTCTTTAAAACTTTCTGATGGCTTTTTTTTCATATTAGCTAGGGAATTGTGATCGGGAATAATATCGATATTGTGTTGAAATTGTTGGACAAAATCTTGCGTCATATCATCCCAAACGTGCCAATGAGAAATATCCTGATCGATAAACCATTCTGATGCTACGCCCGTTAAAATCTCTACAAAGTAAGCCATAAGAAGTTCTTCTTTTCCTCTGGCTCCCCTCAACTGATTACAAAATCTTCTCAAATGAGCCACTGGATCGCCATGACCATTATAATTATCAAACTTTGGAGTTTTGAACCCTAAAGCCAAGTGAACAACTGGAAACATACATAAGTCCTTAAATGAGACACTTTTGTGTCCTCTCAGACCTTGCATATTCCTTATGTTTTGTTCCAAACTCCTCATTTTCCTTGCAATTTCTTCATGTTCCTCATTCTTAATGTTTTTCTCAACCTCAACGGGAGAACTGTATTGGTGGTGGTAAGAGTTAGGAACATTGGAAGTTAATTTAGGGGCATAACCTTGGCCGTATTGATCTTTGAGTATAGGGTCATCATTGGACTTTTGTACCAGTGTCGGTTGAGGAATTGTATTAGTTTGGACAGTAGGCATGAAAAGTGGATTATTCATCTTTGATGGTTTCAACGGGTTTTCTGAGGAAGTTCCGGCAGTATTAGATGTGTTAATGTAGGGTCCAAACCCAGGTGGATAAACCGGGTCACTTGTTGACACTTGGATGGGGAATGGCATATTCGCATTCAAATATTCTCGAATTGAAGGCAGAGGAGCTTGCCCATTCATCCAAGCTTCGTACATTTCGGTCATTTGTTGTCTTAACATTTTCACCTCTTCTGTAGGTACCGATTCTTGCGCAACCATTTGGGTTTGTGCGTCTTCATTTTCTGACTCTGTTCCGTCTTTATGTGTCATTTTTTCTTTCCCTTTTGATCTTGTGTTATATTGATGAGATACGAGCTCTCCTCACAAACCAACCACCTTTTAAACTCTCTAAATTCTCATATATATAAAAAAAAAACATGTGTTAGGATTCAATATATTGAGGATATTAAATTCACGTTGTATGTTATGCACCTAGATTATTCATATGTCTATAATGTGTTTTGGAAGACTTTTATGTTTCATCCCGGCTTTGAACGACTTGCTTATGTCATTTGGTCCCCTACTTTACTTACTTGAATAATTTGAATGCATTTTGATCAAACCTATTAAAGGTTGCCTACGTATCATGTTTGAACATGAATCACATCATTACGTAGTTCATGTGGATAAATTTCTTTGAAAAGAAAAATACGATATTTGTTTAACTTCAAAATGAAAATACCATTCAAATCAAAATGACCAAAATGAAAACATCAAAGTAATTAAGATTAAAACAAAATTTGACGAACTAAAAAGAAAAAATAAATAAAAAAATCCATCTCCGACATTTCTTGATCATCAATTGCCCCCTAGGCTAGAGTAGACCTTGAACAAAGCTTTCAGCAGATGTGGGGCTAGTGCACGCGCCTCTCGACCCAGGCTCTCATCACTTCGATGGAGATGACCACTATAAACATCAATCAAGCTTTCTGTCAACTGAAACACTTGTCCTTTCATTTCCTCCATATTCTCGTGAAAATTCTGCAACCATTCTTTAGTAGTGACAACTGCATCACTCAGATGCTCTTCATGTGCTTGAAGCTCTTCAATTTGGTTGTGAAATTCTTCACGCTCTTCCATCCATTGATTTCTTTCGGTCGTCACTTCTGCTTGATACAATGTGAAACGGTTTGCTATGTCCCTTTCTCGTCCCATAGAAGCTTTTAATTGATTTTGTAACCTAGCTTGTGCATGTATTAAGAGACACTTTTATTTCTTATTCTCTTCCTCCTGTTGCTCCATAGCACCTGTGACAATGCCCAAATCTTCATGTAGGGTTCGAATAGTAGATAGATGCTTCTTTTCAATACTTTTTTCAATCAATGTAACTCTTTCCTCGAATATTACATCACGTCGAGCCAACTCTTCTTTAAAAATTTTTAGGTAATTGTTTAGGATATCTAAAGTAGACCTATAATTTCTTTCCACCTCAAATCGGGCTTGCTTGATTCTTACTTCAATTTCCTCTTATCGATCTATGATTTCTCGCGCTGATCCTTCGGACATTACTTTGAGAGGGGCTTGATCAAAGAACCAATAGAGGTATAAGGGGTCAACTTCTCCTTCAACGCGATCATCAACCGTAGATTTCGAACTTAAAGTTCGACTACCACCTCAAATCTTTTGGGCTTCTGATTCTCGATCTCGATCTTCAAATGTCATCTCCCACACAAAATTCCGCGTATCCTCGGCTTTAGGTAAAATTTGTTTTTGTCCTAGTTGACGTAGAACTTGGAGGGCTATGTATGGTTGGAACCCGCGAAGGCCTGTCAGAACAAAGAATGGACGATAGGAAGACATAACAATTACCTCACTAGCAGGGAACCAATGATAGTTCCATGTAATTTTAGATGCCGTCAATTTAAGAAGATAATGTCTCCATACTTTGACACCTTTTGGCAATTTGTCTCATAATTCTTTCATTCTGTCTGATGGTTCAAAATATAATTCGTCCAATCGGATTTGAAATCTTTTGCAAAACGATGGCGATATAGATGCTCCAAAAACCACATTTGCAATAAAATGCTACAACCTTCAAAAAATCTCCCCCCCCCCCTCTACATTTAGTCAAAGCACGATAAATATCAGCCAACATCATCGGCAATATAGTGGATTTTCTTTTCTTCATCATAACAGTGACTATTCCTGACAGACGAATATCGATTTTTTTATCCTTCCTTGAAAAACCATAGCTCCCAAGAATGCCACCATGAATGCTTCTTGTCTATGTTTTTCCCAAGTAGGGAGGTGTTGTCCATTTTTAAGTTGTTTCCCATTGCTTGAAAATCCTTCCTTCTTTCCATATCTTGAGTACAAAAATTTCAAAGAACCAACCCATTATCAAAACACTCCTTATGAGGATGGATGATGTGCATCTGTTCTAGAAATTTACCTCTGCTAACACTCCTAGGGGCTATCAGTGTTTTAGTTCGAAGATCCTGGCCTAAACCTGTGAAACCACCCAATTCTTCTAATGTAGGCGTCAACTCAAAATTACTAAATCGAAACACATTGTTTGTGGAATCCCAAAACGGGATCAAAGCCTCGATCAAACCTCTGTCAGGACTATATCTCATGATATCTATAAGGAAACCAAGATGTTTGAATATCTCAGTCCGCCTAAATTCATGCATATCGTTCCACCAATTCATTAGTAATTGTGGGGTTTTATTCGTGATCATGAACTTTGGGGGATCATTGACCATTTTGACTACTTCATCCTTTGGTCTTTTATCACACCTCATAGATCCCATGATTACCTGGTTGAGAAAAAGAAATTCGGGATTTAACTATGAAATTTTGATAATTTGAAATTATTTATTGAAGTAGTTAAACAATAAAAATGATTCAGAATGTCTAAAGTGATTATTGATTCAGGTTGTTTTTTAAAAGAATGATCAGATAAAGAGACAATTTTGATAAAAAAAGAGAAAGAAAAATAAAACGATGTGTACATGTACAATTTAAGAGACATATATACATATATTATTATTATTATTTTTATTATTTATACATTATTATAAAAGCGAAAATAAAATTGAGGATTAGGTGTGTATGTATATAAATGTGTATTAATTTGTTTATTTTGAATCATTGGTTGAAAATGGATAGAAAATAAATATTTATTTCTTTAGTCAGTTATCCTGAAGCCGGTCAACATTTTATTACAGTCCTCCACATGACGCAACAAGTAGCACAAAAATGCACATGATGGTCTCACGTAAAGGTACGTGTCCTAGTCAAATTGGGCCCCTATGCCGAATCTCGCTAAGTTACATGCACATGATGCAAATAAATCGGAACCTAGTAAGGATATCACGTCTGAAAGTTTCAGTTCTACTAAGGTTTAACTTGTGGAGAAAAAATATCTAGACTGACTGTAAAACGAGCGAACAACTCGAGTCAGGGAGTAGCAACGTACCGGTAGCAACGCTTTCCGGCTTTGAGCATGGGTGCTTCCCATCCTAATACATATTTATCTTAAAGTTCTTCACCATGGATCGAAGATCCACTAGCTATCTTGATAAAAGCGGGGTGCAGTCGCGATTCCCATATTATTATTATAAAAGACTCAGAATGGTTCGTGAGAGAAGACAATTATAATCCAATTCAAATATTATCAAAATATTAAATAAATTATTAGCATATTAAGTTAAATAAATACAATATCCAAAAGCGTAAATATATAAATCATAGTCATACATAAATCAATATTTAAAGCTCGAATTCTAGTTAGTGATCCCCAGCGGAGTCGCCATCTGTCACGCCCCTTTTTTCTCTCAATATTTTAATTTTTATTTATTTCGAAAAAAAGAGTTTTCCAATTAAAGTGACATTTTGAAAAGGGATAATTATTATTCAGAGTCGCCAGTTGTAATTGAGTTTTGGTGTTCCAAGTCACCGTATTTAAATCTCTAATCAAAATAAAATTTGACTCTATATTTTTTATTGGTCTACGAATTAAAAATCCGGGTAAGGAATTCTGTTGACCGAGGGGAAGGTGTTAGGCACCCTTCGAGTCCCGTGGTTCTAGCACGGTCGCTTTATTAACTTTGGTATGACTTAACTTAATTTTTGCATATTGTATTATTTTAACTTAAAAATAAAATTGTTATTTATCCTCAGATTTATTCTAAACTTTTTTGAAACTGGCTTATTTATTTTAAATGGTCTTTTTTTATTTTTTTTGTGCGTCCATTAATTTTAAAGTTGAACATCCGTATATTTTTTTTCTGCTTATATTTTTGTATGTTTTTAATTTTTAATGTTATTATAGGTAGAATATATTTAGATATCTAGTTTCTAAGAATTAGTGTTTGTGTAGGAAGGAGATATTTAGAGTTCAAGTTAATTTAGGATTATATATTTATTTATTTGTTTTAAATTTAAAATAGGAAAATAAAATTTTATAAGATTTGAAGTTAGTTTTATCAAGAAATCATAAATAGATTAGGAATATCTTTTTTTTTTAATAAAAATTTTTCCTTTTATTATTATTATTATTATTATTATTTTGCACGTTTTTTTTTGTTTTAATTATATATATATATATATATATATATACACATATATATATATA
>NC_028637.1:77778344-77799005 GCF_001406875.1 Solanum pennellii | reverse complement strand
ATAAAAATTTTTCCTTTTATTATTATTATTTTTTTGCACGTTTTTTTTGTTTTAATTTTATATATATATATATATATATATATATTTGTTTTATTTTTGTTTTCTGTGTAACAACTCTGTGTCTCTTTTTATATTTATTATTTTTTATTTTATCATATTTTACAGATTTTGCTTTCTCCTTTTTTTTAAAAAAAAAAAAATTTTGTTACTTCTTTTTTTTTTCTACGTTCTTTTTCATTTTTTTTATTTCTACTTTTTGTTTTATTAGTTTTATATTTTTATTTTTATTTTCATTCTACTTCTCTCTTCTTATTTTTTTTCGATTTTTCACGTTTTTTTTTCTTCTTTTTTTTTTAAAAAAAAATCTGTTATTTTTTCTTTTTTTTTTCTTTCGATGTTTTTTTTATGCTTTCTTGTTTTCTTTTTATTTTTTATTCTTTTGTTCTCTTTATATAATTTTTTAAATTTTACTTTTTTTTATAATTATTAATAGAAATTATTACTATTTTATCAGGAATCTCTAGATGAAATTTACAATTCTACTTAGATATTTTTTTTAAAAAAAAATTATTTATTAATTATTTTTATATCCTAATCTAACAAGTCAACAATATCTAAAGTGAAAAGCTAAACGGAAAGATATATGAATCTATTCAAATTTATCAATTCAATATCATGAAGAGATATAAGTTACAAAGTGCATCTAAAAAGCATAATAATAATAATAATAATAATAATAATATTAATAATAATAATAATAATAATACATGATACATATTTAAATTATGTATTTATTTATTTATTCTTAACAATAAGAATCTCTGGCAACGTTTTCTTAAGCTTTTGCGAATTCTAAAAATAACTCATAACATTAATCACAAAAATGATATTTCATAATAATAATAATAACACACTATCAAAAGAATTTCATATAATTAGAATTAAACTTTTTTACAAGCATTTCATTAAAATCATACAAGAATCCAAGAATTTAGAGTTACCTCGTATTATTGATTCACCACAAAATAACTGCTACGATCTACTGATTTCCAAAGTTAATAAACAAGTATTAACTTTAATGAGCCACGAATTGGAACCACGAACAAAATTCTAACTCTAACCTAAATTTCAAAAGAATAACTCACTTTTCTTCTCCTTCAATTTTGCTCTTGCTTTTTTTTTTTTCTCGTCTTTCAATCTCTCTTCTTTTTTTTTTCTATTCAACTGAACGTGTCTTTTATAATAATTTTGGCTGAGAGTCTGGTGCTAATTAAAAGGAACGTAATAGAGTGGGATTAGGATTTAATTTAGAAATTAGTTGAGAAAATTGGGGTTGAGATAAGGATATAAAATAAATAAATAATAATAATAACAAATTAACAAAATAAAAATAAATGAAAAAAATTTGTGTAAAGTTAAAAATAATCGTCCTAAAGAAGTAAAAAAAAATTAAAAATAAATAGATGGGATGAGATTTTTTAGGAAAATAAGTTAGGAAGTTGGGAATAATTAGGATAAGGTAAACAAATTTGAAATTTTTTAGAACTCCTCTTTTCTTTTTTTTTTCTATACTTTTTCATAATATTTTCTATATTATTATTACTTTTAGACTAGATATAATTAACAAATAACTTAAATTCCCAACTTCTATTTATCAATTTTTTTATTAAACTATAATTGATCTTATAATTTTATTAACTTACAATTTATTATCATTATTTTATTTATTTTAAATATAACCCTTTTTAAATTGGTGTAAAATATATTATGTTTTTGGTAAAAAATTAGGTGTTCACATATATTATTGACGACGAAATAAATGTCATAATTTAATCTAAATTTTCATAGCTAAAATTTATAATATTTAGCTACAAACTCTAATTTGTCGATTTTGTAACAACATATTTTTTTAGATGAATATTTTTTGTGTCCAAAATTTAATAAATTAGAAGACAAAAAATATTTTCTCATGAATTAGATACATTATCAGTGACAAAATAATGTTTCACCGAAATTTTAAATTTGTGACTAACACACTTAACAAATGACACTAATTAATTTTTTGGTGGGAAATTTTATTGGACAAAACATTGCTATGAATTTTTATGTTTCTTCACTAAAAGTATGTGCCTCATATATTTAAACACGAAAGTAAATTTTGTCACTAAAAGCAAATAACTAGTGAAGAATTTGATGTCGTAGTTTTTCATGAATTACATAACACTATTAGTCACGAAATAATATGTCACCGATAACTTTCGTGTCTAACACTACTTAACAAAATGATGCCAATTAATTTTTTGGTGAAAAATTTTAGTGGGCAAAATTTTGCTACGAATTTTTATGTTTCGTCACTAAAAATATGTGTCTCATATTTTTAAGCACGAAAGTAAAATTTATCAGTAAAAGCGAAGAATCAGTGACATATTTGATGTCGTAGCTAATAATTTCGTAGCTACATATCATACTTGTTGTAGTGTATGTTTTTTCAATTAAAGATATTTAGTAAAAATCTTTAAGTTAGTAATATAATTCTATTTCACAACATCGTATACTATATGATGCGCTAGATATGTGCAACATATGTGCCGTGAAACTAGTGTGCACACACACGCACACACACACGCACACGCACACACACTCTTTCTAATATTATTAAATCTCTTAAAGATACTTTGTAACAATCATAAGTAAAATGAAAAGTAGAATACTTAAATGTATATCATCTATAGAAGTCCAAATATAAAATATAAACTAAAACATAATGAAAGTTAATAACAAAAAAGTGACAAAAGTGATTTATATCTATAATTCGACTTTTTTTATTTTTATTTTTCTAAATTTCAAACCAGACAAAGCAAATTATAAATTCAAAATAAAATCAAAAAATCAATCAAATTTAAAATTCAATTCAATTTGATTTTTTAATTTAATCTAAGCTAGTGTTGACCATAGATTTCCAAATATTTTTGACAAATATTATTTGGATAATAATTTAGGTGAAATTTCACTATGTGTTTGACCATAATATTCAGTAAACATATTTCACTTTTATAGAAAAATATGATTTATAATCATAAATCTTAAAAACTATCAAAACTTAGAGGATATTTTTGAGATAAAAATTTGTGTAAAATTTTACTTTTAAAAAAACTCCAAATAATGAGATTTGACTCAAATACTATAAAAAATTAATAGCTGAAAATTTATAATATTTATTAAATAATGACAATTTATATAAAACAGTATTTGTCAATTTTTTCTGCACAACCTAGGGACTCCTGTACAGAAGAACTTTTGAGTAAAAACAGAAAACACGTTTACCGGATATATTTTCGGTTATTAGTTCAGCTGCCCATCCAACGGTCTCTATCGAACCGAAGATGATAAGATGTACATTTTATAAATTAAAAAGTAAAGACAAGTGACGCAGGCCATTTTCGATTAGCAAGTGGAACTGGTCAACAATTATTTCCACTGAAATTCCTCTTTTTCATAGAACCCTAATTCACACATCTGCAATCGAATCCCCAATTTTTTCCATAATGTCAGCTATACCATTCATTTCTCACTGATTATTTTTTTGTTCAATTTTTAAGTTGAAGTGTGAGTGAGTATTGATGGAGGGAAATTCGAGTGGTGGCGGTGGCGGTGGTGGTGGAAACGACGTAGAGTTGTTGTGCAAGACGTTACAGGTAGAACACAAGCTTTTCTATTTCGACCTGAAGGAGAATCCACGTGGACGATACCTGAAAATCTCGGAGAAAACGTCGGCAACAAGGTCTACTATAATAGTACCATTCAACGGCATCTCATGGTTCCTCGATCTCTTCAATTACTATGTCAATTCAGATGACCAGGACGTCTTTAGCAAAGAACTCCAACTTGATACCAAGGCAGATTATTATATACATATGTCGCTTCAGCTCCTTTTTATCTTCTCCACTGTTTTTTAAAACTTTTTATGATTAACTTCTGTTAAAGGTTGTTTTCTGGTTTTTTTCGCACTGCAGGTGTTTTATTTTGATGTAGGAGAGAATAGGCGAGGGCGCTTTCTGAAGGTTAATCTACTTTCCTGACCTTGACTCTTTGCTTTTGCTCTGTTTTGATGCTAATATAAAGTATGTTTGCACCCTTAGTTTTCTCACACATTTCCATTCATATGGCTGTTTAGTCTAGTCTTGATTCGTGATCATTATTGAGAATTATGACTATTGGTAAACATGTTAAATGGGGTAAGCTTGCATATGAGAGTGTGTGATGTGGAAAATAATGCATTACTTTGTGCATTGTTTTATGGGTGATCAATATACTAATTTGAGTTCATCCAGAGATTTTTGTGTAAAGAAATTCAAAGGACCTGTCAAGTATCAAATAACCATGGCTCGGGCTTGGTAATTCTGATAATTGGTTTCCGTATAAGCTATCTGGATTGCAACTATCGTATTCAACATTTGTTACTCTATTCCTTTTACACCAATCTCCATGGAGTCTCTATTATTTGTATTTCCTTTACACCAACCTTGAAGGAAATTGCTATTATTTGGATTTCAGTTAATCTCTTGTACAATATGTCCATGATCTAATATGACAATGTATATGCCTTTCTCAGGGTTGGGTAGTAAATTGAATTTCTGTTCATGTTCTATGACCAGAATGATCAATGTATTAGGTAGTATGAACTTCTCTCTCTCTTTGTTATCACTCCTTAGTCATCCAATAGTTACAATAGTAGTTATTTCTTTTTAGTAGTAGTTATTTTCCTGTAATAGTGTAGTTTTTCATTCTAGTAATGTTAGGAAGTATGCCATAGTTTCTAGGGGTAGTTATCCTATAAGGGGTCATTTGGTTGGGAACTAGTTATCCAGGATAGTTAATCGTTGAATTAGTTATCCTGGGATAACTTATCTCACCATGTATATGGGATAACTTATCCCATCATTATGCTATAAATGGTGGGATAAGTTATCCCAAACAACACATCTAAATTTTATCCCAAGACTATTTTCTTATCCTAGGACTATTATGCTTATCCCTCACACCAAATGAGCCCTAAGTGTTGTATTTTTGAACTATCTATCTCAGGAAATAGAAGCGGAAAAGTAATTTCAGCTTTTGAGTACTTTGACTCAATAGATTGCAGGGGCTCTCTTGATGAACAAACACCATAGGTCGTAGGAAGAAAATTTTAGCTTTTATCTTGTAGCGTCTCATAACTAGATCCATAACAAGGGACCAACGATGGGAGTTATAGGAGACCAAATTCAACATCAACTAGCACAATTGGTGTACTTGTTCCAAGAAGAACGTTTAACCAATTTGGCCAGACATGAATTACTAAATGCTCGTTTGGATGCACTTGCAATGAAATTAGAGAATTCTAAGGTCAATTCTGATTCAAATGAAACTACAGGTCAAAATCGTGGTTGAAGGGAAAATAAAGTGGCGGGAGTTAGGATCAGAAGTAGGAGCCAATTTTTATCATTCCTTGACATACAAAGTTGTATTCCCGCGATTTAATAGCCAAGAGGACCCTTTGGGATGGTTGAACAAATGTTAACACTTCTTTCGACACCAACAAACTCTAGAAGAAGAAAAGGTTGGGTTTTCTTCTTTTCATTTAGAAGGCAATACTTAACTTTGTTTCTTCAACTAGAGACATATATGCCTCAACCATCTTCGTATGAATTCAAACGTCAATGTAACTGCGTTTTAGGCCATCAATCAGAACTTAGAAATTTGGAGAATTGCTAAGATATGCTTGATCGGGTTTGCGGCAAATTACCAAGAAAATTTTTAGCAGTTAATTTCGTGGGCTGGTACACTCACTCGGTTGCAAAAAATTGAACTTCATATCACTGGTCTTACTGATTATTTAGCCATTGCGGTTGAGTTGCATATTCCTCCAGATTTGGTTATGGCGATGAGTTTTTCCATACTTTGTGAACATAGAGAACAACCCATTTATTCGCAATCGGTAGATGCTTGCAAATCAAAGACAACAAATTTCTCACCGTAATAACATGCCAAATTTGTGAAGAAACTGACCAAATCTGAAATGGAGGAAAGGCGACTTAAGGGACTTTGTTCAATTGTGGTGCACTATTCACCCTAGGTCATCAATGCAAGAAATTATTTCTGATTGAAGCACTTGAAGAAAAGTGCAATTTGAAGGAGGAGAGTAATGTTATCATCCCTTAGTCATCCAATAGTTACACAGTAGTTACTTATTTTTAGTAGTAGTTATTTTCCTGTAATAGTGCAGTTTTTCATTCCAGTAATGTTAGGAAGTCCTGTCCTAGTTTCTAAGGGTAGTTATCTTATAAGTGTTGTATTTACACTATAAGTTTGTCTCAAGAAATAGAAGCAGAAAAGTAATTTCAGTTTTTGAGTACTTTAACTCAAGAGATCACAAGTTCTCTCTTAACGAACAAACACCATAGGTGTAGGAAGAAAACTTCAGATTTTATCTTGCATCGTCCCATAACTAGATCCATAATAGGGGACCATAACACTCTCTCTACCTGCATATGAGTGAAACATTGTTTTTTATGCAATTCAATCAACATACATAATGGACAAGCTTGGCTAACATAGAAACAAGATTGAAGCTCTTTTTACCATGCTTATGTCTCTTTTTCATTAGTTAAGGGCCGCATATAATAATAGAGGAACACTAAGAAGGTTCTATAATTGTAAAGAAAACTTTAACGACTGTAAGATGTAATCTTTAAATTTGTAGTTCTTCACATCAACTGACTCTTGTCAATTCCCGTAATGAATTGATTTTATGAAACAAATTAGTTATAATCGACTCCTATCTGTGCTGCTTGTTTTGTGTGCGACATTGTTTTGGAAAATCATTGTCATGTTTTTGTGTCCATGTGTGTGGAAGCTCTGCACCTATACAAGTGGAGTATGAGGGAGATGAGAAACTCAGTCAAAGAGTTCAGGAAAGCTTTTTCTGGTTGCCAGGAAAGTAATCACAATTATTGTCTAGAGAAGTACTTTTACTTTGCCTAGTTCCATCTCTCATTTATGAGTCTGCTCTTCGACTTTGCCAACTAAATTACATTAAACCCCCAGTCTCTAAAATTAAGTAAGAAATGTAGCTACTATCTGTGTCATCCAAACCTGAATAATGTAACTTTTTGCTGAAGATCCATTTTTCTGTTATGCAATATCTTGATCAGGATACTCCTGTGATGGATGTTGTATATCTTTTTCTCTTTCTTAACTACTAGCACTCATATCTGTTGGGAAACATTTAAAACAAGGTTACACTTTATGTACAGTTGGAAGCTTTGAGTACTTTGTTATTCTGAGAAGTAAAAGAAACGGGAAAAAGTGTTGTTGAGATTCGTATCTACATTATTACTCTGGGCCCTATTATAGTTATATTTTGCACAGTACAAATCATTCTTTTCCATGTGAGACTATTCATTAATATTCTTTTTTTTTTCCAGTTAAGGTAACTTTGTATTCACAAAAAACTCATCAACAAAGGATGATGAGGATTTACAACCCACAGACAGTGTGTGCACTAACCTCAGTGAGACTACTCAACAAAAAAACTACTCAACAAAAAAACTTTACAGGTTACCTATGAGTCAACTATGTCTATTATATCGCTACCATATCCTATTTATACCAAAATTAAATTAAACTAAGCCATTGATCTCTAATCTTCTAGTCCTTGGTCCCTTTGCCTTCATAACATCTTGAATTTGTATCCTTCCCCAATGTCCACAAGACACAAGCTACGATGGATCTCCAGTAGTCTTCACTGGCTCCTCTTCTGCCAATACCTTCCCACTTGTTGAGTAATTCCATAGTAGACTTAGACATTACTCAACATTCTCCTACGATACAAAGGAACATACTCCAGAGATTTGTAGTTGCTCTGCAATGAAGAAATAGACCGATAAATACCTCTTCAGTGGCCCACTGGCTTTGCAAACCATATTATCTTCAATATACCTTCTTCACAAAGCTATATTATATGTGCAAAACCTCCAAAGCCACTTTTGAAGTAAGCATGCATTTTGTATGCTTAGATTTTTAATGCCCATTGCCCCTTTATTTATTAGTGTCAGTGAATCCCACTTGACCAGATTATAACCTCTTTTCTCTTTATTTCCTTGCCATTAAAAGGACCTCCTTAATCTGTTAGTCTTTTTCTCAATGCTAGCACTCCCCTCAAGTTGGTGCATATAAGTAATATTTTAGGGAGCTTGTTGCAGAGTAACTAAGACGTATTAACCAAACTTGTTACTGAAGTAACTAAATTTGAGGACTAGTGAGGAACTTGTTAAAAATATTTGCAAACTGATCTGTCTCCACAAGTTACATAACAATCTCTCCAGCGAGTATTTATTCTCTGTAAAACTAATAGTCAGTCTGAATGTGCTAAGTCCTCTCATTACTAGATTTGACTCGATACAAAGGATTGCTTAATTATCACACCCATCTCATTGATTTCTCCAAATTTCAATTTTGTGAGCGGCTATTTGATCCAAACTAGCTCGCAAATTGCTACAACCATTGCTCGATATTCTTCTTCGACGCTATATTGATAACTTTTATGTATCATACTCTTCCACGACGCCAAATTACCTCTTACTAAAACACAATATCCAAACGTCGAGCGTTTATCAGAAGGTGATATCGCCCAGCGTCTCTATATCAAATGATCTGCTCTAGGGTTTGGTTGGCGAATGGCAGGGCCCTGTGGTTTTGCTTTTTGCCCACCACTAATGGAAAGTGGAACAACACAAATCACTTCTGAGGGGTCACCGGAAAGACACACGCCGACCTCCTTTTCTGTCCCGAATGTTTTTCAATGTGGTTCTGGTAACATGTGAGAAGTGAAGACCTGGAAAGAAGTATTATTGAGATTAGTGTCATCAAAAGTAAAAAGCGCAAAAAAGCTCTAAGCTCCGTTGGGATTTAAGTGCAAAGCGCAAATAGAACGTGGGCTTTGATGAAAAAAGGCGCAAGGGGAGAAAAAAATACAATATATATGTTAGTCCAAGATTAATAAAGCATGCATGACAATTATTTGAATAAAGAAATTGAAAAATAATTACGATGAAGTGAAATAGCAATTGTTTAGTGTTGTCTCTTTAGAAGAGGTTCATTGGGAAACAAAAGTATGCCTTAGAACCTTGACGACAACACTAAAGCACTCATTAAGCGAGGTGAAACGCTCAACATGTTTTGAGCCTTGCTTCAGGGCTTAAGTGGGCCTTTGATAACACTGATTGAGATTTATCTACATTATTACACTTAGCCTAATCACAATTATATTTGACATGGTACGCAATCCTTTTCCATGTGAGACACTATATACGTTTTTATTTTAACAATTTTGACATGAGCTATGGCTTGATGTGAATGTGAAATTCCATTGGGTGGGTGATCTGTATAGTGGAGCGCATTTCTGGCATAACTATACAGGGTAGAAGGGGAAACCCTCTTGAGAATCATTTATTGCTTTTGATGCCAGGATTGAGGAACTTGTAAAACTGGTTGTTCATGTCTATAAATTGTGTCTCTGTGACTTTGTCAAGGTAGTAAAATTGAGGCACAAAGATAGCCTCTTGTGTGCACTTGAATGTAATCAATATAGAAGAATCATTTGACTTCCTATAATATTCCCTGCAAAATGCAAACAAGCTGGCTAGATTTCTTAAAGTTGGTTACATCGTTAGTTTAATGATGTTTTTTTGTGTTATCTGCTCGCTAAGATTGTTGATGGTAATATTATGCCTTGGCGTCTACAATCTCTGAATTTACTATGATAATCATCAGTCAAAGATTTTTCTGATCTGAACCACTTGTTTTTTTTTTCTTTTTGAAAACTGGTTGTTTATAGAAAACTTCTAAACAACTTGTTTTTCCCACAGCTGCATTTTTTTTTATCCTGCAACTTAATTGTGGCTTGTTTTGACTTCTGTGACCTTGGGGTAACCATCATCTTGACCTTAACCTTTATATTCTCCCCTAACTCATCTAAAGCTGCATGGAGAACCTTGCCCCATGCCCTTTTCTGCCACTTTCCTTCGATGTTTATTCATCACACAAAAATCTTGTAATCCTTCTCTGAGCCCTTCCGACCAGGAGCTCTGTCCTGTTTTATTCCCCTTCCACCATCTGAGTGACTTGACCCATTTCCCAAATTCTCTGGTATATTTAGTTACCAACTATTTCTTCCTTTGCAAAATAATATTCCTCACAAATGCATGACCCTTTCTCTATCTTTATCTGTTTGTATAAATGAGTCTATCTCCGTCCATAAAGCTCTAAGGATTCTGGTGATTCAAATATATCCGCTTGCTTGATTCTCTTCCTTCTAATTTCCTATGGAATTTTGTTACGGGTTTGACTTTCATTATTGAAACAGCATATGACATAATCATAAGTCTTACATTTGGCTTTATGAATAGTGAGTAATTTCTGAAATTAAGGAAATGTAAAGAACTCTAACACTGAAATATACCATTTAAACATTAGGAAAGAAATTAATTGTCAGACTCCTAAATCTTCAATGGAATTTTATCTATCCAAAAAAGAGAGGAAAAAAGGAAAACAGAATATCTAGAACTTTTATGTCAGCTTAATCAGGATCTTCTTCAAAATCATATCAAAGATCCTAACAGAGAGACTCAGCCAAGTCACGCAGAGGCTAGTGGATGATCAACAAATAACCTTCGTAAAGGGCAGACAAATTATGGATGCTATTCTAGTTGGTAATCAGCTTATCTCCTTTTCTCTTCATCTTGCTATGGGAGGTTTAAGTGATATTGTTAGCACCCTTTAGTCTACCAACAATTTTATGCATAGAAAATTTATTCAGAAAGTTTATTAAATCAACAGCTATTAATTATGTTATTTCTCATTAGTAGTAGTAAGAAGTTATTTCGTTATTAGGTGGATGGTTAATCACCAATGTTGTATTAAGTTATTTGAGTTAATGGAAAGATGAGCAAAATATTTTTAAGTTTTTGTGTACTTCAAACTCAAGAGATTGTAGGCTCTCTTAAGAAAGAAAACATTTGATTTCATATTGCATTGCCTGATAAGTAGATCCATATGAAGGACCATAACAACTTAGTGTCTGAGACGGGAGTTATGGGAGATATCTAATCCAGCAACAACTAGCACGATAGTTGACTTTGTTCCAAAAAGAACCGTCAACCAATTGAGCAAGGCATGAAGCCATAAATAGTCACTTGGATGCAATAACGAAGGATTTATCAAATTCAAAGGCAGATGTAAAAGTAATTGAAAATGACAGTCACAATCGAGGTTGGAAAGGTAAAGTAGTGGTTGCAGTTTCAGGTGAACTCCATGAATTCCTAAATATATTAAGTTTGATTTTCCACAATTTCGTGGCCACAAAGATCCCTCTTAGTCTACCAACAGTTTTATGCATGAAAATTTAATCAGAAAGTTGATTAAATCAACAATTATTAATAATTTTCCCATGTTTTCTTGTCGCAGTTGTTTCCTTAGTAGCAATTATCAGCAGTAAGGAAGTTATTCCTCCAATTTCTCATTTCAGTTGTAGTAGGAAATTATTTCATTGTTGTAATTAAGTTAATTGAATTCTATGGAAAGCTTTATAAACATAAAATTATATAGTTATTGAGTACTTCAAACTCTAGAGATTGCATGTTCTCTCTAAACGAACCAACACCATAGGTTGTAGGAAGAAAATATTTGATTTCAAATTGCAGAGCCCCATAACTACATCTATATTAGGGGACCATAACAAATATGTTAAAGATTCCATTTGGTAGATACGAGTAAGTCCATGAATATCTGGAACTTTGTGGTGGAAAAATGTGAGAAGAAGTTGGTTAATTCGTGAAGTCAATACTCATCCTTAGGTGTTCTTGAGGCCATGCCAACCTATATGATGTCCCTTTTTCCCATCCCCAGGTATATCATTAAGAAGTGGATGATATTGGAAGGAAGTTCCTATGGCAAGGTAATGCTGAAGGTAAGAAGAAGTATCATTTGGTCAAGCGGGATGTTATAACAAACAAAAAGAGGGGGCTTTAGGGAATTATAAATTTGAAACCACAAAACTAAAGCCTTCTGTTAAGGGCCATAGAGACTGGCAACAGATTATCAGGGATTATGGAAGGAAATCATCATTGCAAGATATGAAAGGAAAGGACCATGGACCACTAAGGAAGTTAAAATTCCTTATTGGGTGGGTCTATTGAGAACTATTAGACTTTAATGGCCAAAAATATGGGGTTGGTTTGTTATCAATGTGGGAAATGGTAGAAAGATCTTGGTATGGGTGAGACAAACACCTCTGAGCAACAGTTCCTAGACATCTGTAACCTTATCAACATAAACTGGCTTCAATTTTAGAAGTCAGAAATGCACAAGGCTGGAATCTGACCTTCAAAGGTCCTCAATCATGATTGGTAAGTGGAGAGATTCAAGGTGTATCCATACTGTACCTAAGGATCCGGGGGACATTTTACCCTAATTTTTGATAGCTTCTGAGGCAGAAAGGTGATGGATCTTTTTTTTTTAATGGACTCTCTCCACACTTTTTTATGTAATTACTACAGAAGTACACTATTGGGTTATTTCTTTCTGTTTATAATACCATTTAACTTTCTCTAAATGAAAATGCTGAAACCTTTCTGGAACTAACTCCAATTTCTTGTACATCTTTTAGATCCACCTTGAAACCAAACCCGCTTAGGAGTATTGTATGGTTTCTTAAAAGCTACTGAGCTTTCTCTAAATGAAAATGGTGAAACCTTTCTGGAACTAACTCCAATTTCTTGTACATCTTTTAGATCCACCTTGAAACCAAACCCACTTAGGAGTATTGTATGGTTTCTTAAAAGCTACTGAGATGCCTACGATTACAAATTCTTTTTAAAATGCTAAAAATGGACAGTTAAGAAATCATAAAACAAACGGAATCAAGAGAATAAGAAATATAAGATCAATTGATTCTTTGACTAGCCATGACATTATCAACTGTCATCTTAGTGTATCTATATATAGACTAGAAGAAGATTAGCCGCAGTTTGATTACAAAACAAGGTTTTATGAGTCTCTCTAATGGGGACTCTTTTGCATCCCTAGATTTTACACTCGGTTAACAGAGTAATGTATGCAGGTCTCTGAAGCATCTGTTAGCAGGAACCGTAGTACCATTATTGTTCCAGCAGGAAGTGCCCGGGATGACGGATGGGCAGCATTTAGGAATATTTTGGCAGAGATTAACGAAGCCTCAAGGCTATTTATTTCGCCCAATCAGGTAATTTTACAGTCTCTGCCTTTTTGTGTCCTTTAAAGGTGTCAAAATAATAGCTGCATTGTTCTCTTGTTTGAAAATGCATGAAAGCAGCAGACTTCGGAAACCTCAGAGCGTCTTGGGCTTTCAGATGATGTAGGAGCTGGTTTTATATCCAGTCACTCTTCTCAATCTGCCCCCACAGCTGATTTGACTATTGAACGGACCATTGATTTACCAGCAGCTGACGAAGTTAGTAACCTGGGGGTCTCCAAAGTAATCAGGGTTGACCAGAAGAGGTTCTTCTTTGATCTTGGGAATAACAATCGGGGCCATTTCTTACGAATATCGGAGGTTTGGCTTCTTGATGACCTTCATATAATTTAAGCATTCTAATTTTGGTTCTGTTTATCATATTTATATTTTCACTGTAACTTGCAGGTAGCAGGTTCTGATCGCTCTTCAATAATTCTTCCCATTTCTGGCCTGAAACAATTTTATGAAATGGTGGGTCACTTTGTAGAGATAAGCAAAGATCGCTTCGAAGGAATTACAGGTGCAAATGTTCGAACAATTGACTCCCCACAGAGATGACTGGTTGTCTAAGGCGTGGAACCATGTACTGCAGATAATGGGCGGACAAGTGTGATTCCTGTGTTAATTTTCTGCCTGGTCATTGCGTGTTTCAAGTTGAATAAAATGGTATCACTGTTATAAACTGGAAATATGAAGTCAAATGTCAATCATCAATAGGAGGGGGAAATAAGAGAATAAGCCATTATGTAAGGTGAAGGATTATAGCATAAAATGGCACACTCGTATTTAATTACATCTTTGCTATTTTAGGTGTGGTTTAAGCTTCTTCTATGTGTGAGAAACTCTCCGCTATGGCTTGGGCTAATCATGATCCTAGGTTGCTGCTAAGTTTGGTTATTGAATATCACGAAGTGTTTGAAGATCGCACTCTAAAATTATCACAATTATTTCCCCAACTCTAGTGGTGACAAATAGGAGCTTTGGGTCATATTTGGATGGTTGAGAATGGGTCAAATAAAATGGGTAATATGTCAACCTGTCCGTATTTCATATATTAAAATTGAATTGGGTAACAAATGAATTGGGTAAAATACATGTATATTCATATTTTCATGAGGAAATAGTAAACTTCCATATTAATTTAATTTGGAGAAAATATTTGTCTTATTTTAGATGAAATATGTTAAAAAATACTTTATCTAGTTTTATTATTTAATAATAAAAGTAAAAAAAAAATGTTGTGACTTTTTAATGTAAAATTAATTTATATAATAACAAAGGGAAATATTCTTTTTTTGATTTCAAGCAAATGAATATTTGCGTTTTAGGGGTAAATCACGTACTAGTACTACATAATTTGCTAACTCTTACATTATAAGCTGTCAATCCAATATAAAATTGAACAAACACAATAAATATAATTATAATGAACAAAAGAAATTTACATTTGATATATATTTTGTTGGAGGCCAAAGATTTCACATTTTCAATTATAGAGAGGAATAATTAATTTTACTTAAAGAACATAAAAAGTAAGGGAAATTACAATATTTTTGGTGATATGCTGACGTTGAGTGAATAAAAGTTGAAAGTTTAATCCATATGACTAACTCATATTTTACCCATAGTTTATCCATGAATATCTATATGTCTATGGATTACATATAAGTTTAAACTCATATTTTATCCATTTAAAAAATACTCACTCAATTCATTAAAATATGAGAGGGAGACTTATCAAAAATATGACCTCACTTTGTCAAAACTACCCAACTCAAAACTGTCTTTTTGGTTGTTATGTTATAACGTACTTTTCTTCCTCTTTAAATATGTTAAACGACGAAGGGTTGAATATATCCCTGTATTATATAAAATAGTTTTAAAATATTCCTAGTTATATTTTCAGGCTAAATATATTTCTTCCGTTATATTTTTGGGCTAAATATACTTTTATGACTAACAGATGACAAGTGGACGACTCATATTAAGTGAACTATTCAATTTTAAATAAAGAAAATTCGGACACGCTCTGCCCCAATAACTTGACCGGATCTAATATATAAAATTAACCCACCCAATTTTCTTGTGTATTTTTTTAAAGACAATGAATTCAATCTTGGTCATTAACTATGCGAATGGCTTGTGAAGCAGGCTTTACTCGGTGTGTTCACTATTCACAATGAGACTCAATATTTGGACATAAGAATTTCCATTCTTTAATTTCAATAATACCTCTTTGCCTCATATTATATAGTTTGTGGTAAACAAGTTAGGAACTTTATCGAGACTTCTTGATTTTAAACATTTCTATGAAGAAGAATGTGAAGTGTCATTGAATTCAAATCACAATTTCCCACGAACTCATTGAAGACATAACGGGTGAGTATGTCTCTTCATAATCGACGCCAGTCCTTTAAGAAAATTCTTGTGCCACAAGGCGTGCTTTATACCTTTGTATTTCATTCTTTCTCATTTCTTTTCGCACAAAAATCCATTTGCAACCAACAAATTTAATACCATTAGGTGTTTGAACTATAGGTCCAAAAACTTAACGCTTGGCAAGTGAATTCAACTTCAGTTGAATTGGTTCTTGCCATTTTGGCCAATCATTTCTTTGTTGACATTTTACAACAGATTGAGGTTCAAGATCCACATTATCTTGCATGATATTTGTTGCAATATTATATGCAAAGACATAATTAATCACTATTTCTGATCGATTCAGATTAGTTTCATTATCTCTTAAATTTATGAGTAGTTCATTATTTCCATGAGTTTCAAGTTCATTGATTCTTTCATGAATATATGAATTATTCATATTTAAAACTTCCATATGAGATTCTTTCATAGTGTCATCTTGGAATTTAATCTTTCTTTTTCTAGGATTATTATCTTTAGAACTCAATGGTCTACCACACTTTAGGCGTGCTTTTGACTCATTAGTTATGACACTAGTGGATAGTCCTATAGGGACATCAACTCGAATAGGAACATTCTCTACAAGAATATGTGATTTAGTAATCCTTTTTAAATCTATAAATGCGTCTAGCATTTGATTTGCAGTTTTCTGCAGATAATTAAACTTTTGTACTTCTTGCTCACAAATAGATGAATATGGACCAAGATGAGACAATGATAAATTTTTCCATAAAATCTCTCATTTTATTTCACTATTCTCTCCCCCTAATTTTGGGAAAACTGTTTCATCAAACCGACAATCTGCAAATCGAGTAGTAAATATGTCTCCAGTCAATGGTTCAAGATAGAGAATAATGGAGGGTGACTCAAACCCAACATATATTCCTAACCTTCTTTGAGGGCGCATCTTAGTTCAGTTTGGTGGTGCCACAGACACATGTACAACATATCCAAAAATTCTTAGATGGGATATATTAGATTCTTGATCCATAACCATTTGCAATGGAGAAACCTTATGACAATTTGTCTTTTTTAGACGAATAAGTGTTGCAACATGAAAAATTGCATGTCCCCACACAGAAGTGGGAAACCTAATTTTTATAAGCAATGTTATTGCTATTAAATGCATATGTTTAATTAATGACTCAGCGAGACTATTCTGAGTATGAACCTGAACAACAGAGTGTTCAAATCTTATCCGAATTGCTAAACAATAATCATCAAATGATTGGGGAGGGGGGGGGGTAAACTCTACAACATTATCAAGACAAATGGACTTAATTTGATTATCAGGAAAGTGTTCCTTAACCTTATTATTTGTGCCAATAATTTTGCAACTGCCAAGTTACGAGATGACAATAGACACACATGAGCCCATCTAGAAGAAGCATCTATTAGAACCATAAAGTATCTAAATGACACACTAGGTGGGTCAGTAGTCCATAAATTTCCCCATGTATACGTTCCAATAACGCATGGGACTCAATCTCAACTTTCGTTGGTGACATCTACAATTAACTTGCCTTGATAACAAGCAGTACAAGAAAATTCACCATTTGAAAGAACTTTAGGTCCTGTAATGGATGTCCATTCGAATTTTCTATAATTCGTACCATCATTGTAGATACAGGATGTAAGATGATCATGTCAAAGTACAAATGTATTGGAATCAGTAAACTTCTTATATACTATAAAATGTGACTCAATTGCACTAATTTTTTTCCCAATATAAGCCAGAAGATAAAGCATAAAACTTTTCTATAACACATGCCTGCCTAGAGACATTCTTGGTGATACCAAGATATTCAAGATTTATTTCATCTATTGATTTGATATGATGACCATTTTCATGGATATCTTTGAAACTCAACAAGTTCTCTTTGATTTTGGAAGAAATATAGCATTATTAATGATGAGTTTAGTTTTCTTGGGCAAATTTACAATGGCTCTTCCAAAGCCCTCAAGATATAAGTATTACCGAAAATTGTAGTAACATTTATTTTGCCCATACTTTAATGAGAAAAATATTTCTTATTTTTGAATATCCCATGTGTTGTACCAGAATCAATCAAGCAAATATCTTCATATTTCGATAATATATTTTTTAGAATTATTCATATCTTCACATGAAATGACATACAAAATAAATATATATTAAAAATTAGTGTTGTCAAAAGGGTACAATATATTCAACGTAATAAACTAATAACTAAAAGTTAGAAATTGAATCTTAATTTATTGCTTCCTCTAAGTCAATAATGAGTTGTTAGGAAAAAATAAAATAAAAATCATTATTTAATCCTAGTTAATAACAGACTGCATGTTTTTTAACATTAGATTGAGCAAAAGACCTAATATAATACAAATTCATGATAAATCCTAGTTAATAACAAACTGCATGTGTTTAACATTAGATCAAGTTAAAGACCTAATATAATACAAACAAATGATAAAGTTTAGTATTTGAGTAACACTATCACATAATAATCATATAAATAAACCAATGAACAAATATATATTATCTAATTAAGATGGAACAAACTAATTAACTACAATAATATGACTAAAATAATTTAAAATACCAATACTCACCTAAACAACTATCATTACATGAAATTTGTTAATAACTATTACCATAAAAATATCACTCTTCCATGTTCACATTACCATAACCAATTAAGTGATCTATCTTTCCTTCAAGATGTGCGAAGAAATCTGCTACATCCAAGTACGTGATGTCAACTTAATTTTCAGAGATAAAATTTGGGAGTACGACAATCACATACATAATGAGCTCTTCCACCACATCGAAAACAACCTTCCCTAATTGCTTCATATTTCTCATCCTTTTTTTCTCCTTTTGATTGTGATTTTTATTTGATGAATGATTAACACCAGGAAAAGAATTATGTTCTTGACCATAATCACGATCACGTCCATGTCCACGATTAGGGGCACGACCTTTTCCACGCCTAGCATGGTTGGCATACGCCTCATTCACATCAGGAAGTGGTTCAAATCCAGAAGGTTGATTCTCCTGATTTTTCATTAATAAATCATTATTTTGCTCAGCCACAAGAAGATGAGAAATTTGTTCAGAATACTTTTTGAAGTCTTTCTCTCGATATTGTTGCTGCAAGAGCAAATTAAAGGCATGAAAAGTGGAGAATGTCTTTCCATCATATCAATCTTACTAACCCTCCACATAATTTCAACTGAGAAGTGATTCTAAACATGGAAGAGTTACACTCATATATAGACTTAAAGTCTTGTAGCCTTAGATGTATCCAATCATATCGTGCCTTTAGATGTATGATCATCTTCAAGTGGTCGTATCTTTCTTTTAGGCTTTTCCACAAAAGAAGTGGATCCTTAACTGTCAGATATTCAATTTTCAGAATCTCGTCAAGATGATGACGCAAGAATATCATTGCTCGTGCACTATTTTGCTTTGATGCCTTATTTTTCTTCTTTTATGGTTTCTCCAAGACCCGTTGCATCAAGGTGAATTTCAGCATCAAGGGCAGTAAACTCTAATTTCGTAAGATTGACCATTAAAATTAAAAACAAAAGAATAAGTAATAACTTATTAATTCTTCAAACATAACCATCACTTTTTGAGAAAGTAGAGTCTCGTGCTGATAACGTGTTATGAAACTATAGAATAAAAAGAAGAAAATAGAGAGAAGAGAAGAGTTATTATTTCTCTTGAGGGATGATTTTACAATGAAGAGAACATCTCTATTTATAGGGGAAATCTAGCTTGGTCCCCAAGTCGGACTCTTAATCATATCCTAAAAGGACTCCACATGATAGACATTCACTATAATACAAATACTTTATAACATTTTTAAAATATTTGTTACACTTTTTCATACTTTGTATCTTTTAATTTATTGTTTCAAGTTTGAAACTTGGATTTCTGAATGGTCCAATAAATATTACTGTCCACAATGTTGTTAATTATAATAAATCTTAAATCAAAACCAAATTAATACTAGTGCAAAAAGAAAATTAATTCAACACTAAGAATGACAATACTATTGGATAATTGTTCTTTATTTTTAAATTGTTTAGACAATTAAAATACATAATCTAATTTTAATTTCCTTTATTATTTAGTAGGTAACTAATACTTATTAAACTTAATTTACCATTATTTAGTACCTTAAAAATTATGATCATTTTCATTATGACTTGTTAATTTGCAATATTATTTTTGTTGGATATTTTAGTGTCATTAATCTTATCATATTTTGTGTTATTTTTTTAAGAACTACCTTAGGTAGTTGTATTTTGGTAGGACTAAAGAAATATTTGAAATACAAGTAAATTATATGTTTGTATGAATACTTTCACGAAAAATTTTGAAAAAAAAACAAGGTTGAATAACCCGACTTTTATTGGTTTGGTTTAATTTATCAATTTAAAAATTTGAACAAATGGTTTGATTTGATATTAGAATACTCCAAACCAATCCAACTACGTACACCCCTAATCGTGACATATATCGCTCAATTGCCTCAATTAAACTCATATTAGTTAATATTCTTAGATCTGTTAATTTTGATATTTGATACTAGTAATTTGATTGCACGTGTTCGGTAATCTAGTTCATCACAATCCTCCCCCCCCCNCCCCCCCCCTCCAATTTTATTTACCTTCATTGCAAAAAAATAGTGAACGTTACACTAAGTGGTGAATTTTTAAAGAAGGTGACATTAAGGTTTCAAAATAGAGGGGCGATGACACAGGTCTTAAGTATTGAGTGTAGGTTACAATTATGTTATTAATGATTATGGATTGTACAGTTACCCTCAAGTTATAATTTGACCGTTTTGTCAACTGAATTAAATGAGGGGTAAAAAGGTAAATTGACTAAAACCTAATTTAACCAATTTTGGTGGAAATTGAATGGGGGGGGGGGGGGG